>NC_136264.1:8445299-8492799 GCF_964187855.1 Myxine glutinosa | reverse complement strand
AACCCCGCTTTGATACAACCTCGCTTTGATACAACCCCACTTTGATACAACCCCACTTTGATACAACCCCACTTTTATACAACCCCGCTTTGATACAATCCTGCTTTGATACAACCCCACTTTGATACAACCCCGCTTTGTTACAACCCCGCTTTTATACAACCCTGCTTTGATACAAACCCGCTTTGATACAACCCCACTTTGCTACAACCCCACTTTGATACAACCCCACTTTGCTACAACCATGCTTTGATACAACCCCACTTTGATACAACCCCGCTTTGCTACAACCCCGCTTTGATACAACCCCACTTTGATACAACCCCACTTTGATACAACCCCACTTTGATACAACCCCACTTTTATACAACCCCACTTTTAAACAACCCCACTTTGATACAACCCCACTTTGATACAACCCCACTTTGTTGCAACCCCGCTTTGATACAACCCCGCTTTGTTACCACCCCGCTTTGTTACAACCCCACTTTGTTACAACCCCACTTTGTGACAACCCCACTTTTATACAACCCCGCTTTTATACAACCCTGCTTTGATACAACCCTGCTTTGATACAACCCCGCTTTTATACAACCCGGCTTTTATACAACCCCGCTTTTATACAACCCGGCTTTTATACAACACCCTTTGATACAACCCCGCTTTGATACAACCCCACTTTGATACAACCCCACTTTTATACAACCCCACTTTTATACAACTCCGCTTTTATACAACCCTGCTTTCATACAACCCCACTTTGTTACAACCCCGCTTTCATACAACCCCGCTTTGTTACAACCCCGCTTTGTTACAACCCCGCTTTTATACATCCCCGCTTTGATACAACCCCACTTTTATACAACCCCACTTTGATACAACCCCACTTTGATACAACCCCACTTTGATACAACCCCGCTTTGATACAACCCCACTTTGATACAACCCCGCTTTCATATAACCCCGTTTTCATACAACCCAGCTTTCACCCTGTGCTCTAAAGCTATCTAAGCGACTACTCAAAATACCCATGGATGTGAGATTGGAGCTGAGATGAGGGTGTGAGAACATTTGGTACACAGCTTACCTTAGCTTACCTGTTGTAGTAATCAGCACACTCACGTCAGCAGGCCTGTCACAACCTCGTACAGTCACGTGAAAAAGTAAGCACACCCCATGTAAAGTTTGGACCTTTTCAACATATAGCTATTTGATCTTCATTTCAACAATATTGATAGATAAAGGTGAGATAATATAACAAATATCATGAAACATTTACATTTTGTAGTCCATTGTATAATTTAAATAAACATAAGTGCAAATTTGCATGTGGAAAAGGTAAGTACACCCCATGAAATGTTGTTTTAAAAAAAAATCATATGTGGACATATCAATATTTGATCTTCATTTAAACAGTATCTATAGATAAAGGTGATCTAATTGAACAAAAAATAATGAAAGATTGACTTTGCAATAATTTATTCAACAATTTACTTTTTGCACAGCATGCACGTTTCAAATCCCCCCACAACATCTCAATAGGATTTAGATCCGGGCTTTGACTTGGCCATTCCAGAACCCTCCTTTTCTTTCTTTTCAGCCATCCCTTGGTGGATTTACTGGTATGTTTAGGGTCATTGTCATGTTGCAAGGTCCACCTTCCGTTGAGCTTCAACTCTCCGACAGATGGCCTCACATTATCCTCAAGCACTCTCTGGTACAATGAAGAATTCATAGTGGATTCGATGATGGTGAGCTGCCCAGGCCCTGATGCAGCAAAGCTGCAACAACAACAACAACATGCATTTTAAGGCCATTTTCCCTGCTGGAGCGGGGGTTAGCCTTGCGGTCCCCATGGTGCATCAAAGCTGCCCCAAACCATAATATTTTCACCACCATGCTTTACAGTTGGTATCAGGTTCTTGTGGTCAAATGCTGTCTTTGGTTTTCGCCAAACATGTCTTCTGGTACTGTGGCCAAATAGCTCTACCTTTGACTCATCTGTCCAGAGCACATTGTTCCAGAAGTGCTGGTCTTTGCCTAGGTGGTCATTGGCAAACTTTAGTCTTGCCCTGATGTTCTTTCTTGACAGCAAAGGTTTCCTCCTGGCACACCTCCCATGTAGATCAAATTTGTGCAGCCTCTTTCTAATGGTAGACTCGTGCACTTTGGCATCAACAGTGGCAAGAGCTACCTGTAGGTCCCGTGATGACATTCTGGGATTCTTAGAGACTTCTTTCAGCATCTTGCGGTCTCTCTCGGAGATGATCTTCCGGACAGTCGAATGATTGATTTCAAATTGTTTGGAGATCTTTTTAAATCCCTTCCCAGACTCGTAGGCATCTATAACCTTCTTTCTGAAGGCCTCAGAGAGCTCTTTTGATCTAGGCATGGTGACGCCTCACACTTAAACAACAAAGAGAAAACCAAACGAAATGTCTGAGGTTTAAATGAGACAGGTTCCTCCAAGATACTCTCTAACGATGTTCTAATCATTTGCACCTGAACTGGTGCACCTGATTCTAATTTTAGGTATTTGAAGTAGAGATAAATGTTGGGGTGTACTTACTTTTTCCACATGCAAAATTTGCATTTATGTTTATTTAAATTATACAATGGACTACAAAATGTAAATGTTTCATGATATTTGTTGTATTATATCACCTTTATCTATCAATATTGTTGAAATGAAGATCAAATAGCTGTATGTTGAAATATGTTGAAATATGTTGAAAAAGTCAAATCTTTACATGGGGTGTACTTACTTTTTCACGTGACTGTACATTCAAACAACCAACAATAGCATGCAGCGAGATATATATATATATATATATAACATTGGTGGACATTTCCTGCACACATCTTTATTCACAGCACATAGCATGCATGGTACGAGTACCGTTGGGGGTATTTCAGTGGCTGTTTGACCGATTTTGACCAATTAAAACTTATCTGCGGCTGCACAACCAACATTCCATGAAAAGTGAAAATAAATTCAAATCCAAGTTAAGACAAGCACGTAGGCCAGCCTGCACTAATCGCGCCCAGTGAAAAATTAAATAATTACCCACTCACCACCTCAGGTAACTCGGTCAAAATTTATCCCATTTGACCTGGGTGTGGTGGTCAGGTGTTAACACACTCTCGCGACTACCAAATCCGAAAACCGAATTCAAATCCGAGCTGAAACAAGCCCGTACGGCTATCCTGCACAAATCACGCAAAGTGAAAATCAAGGCACCATTTCTATATTCAACGGCCCCCGGCCAAGGCACGATTTCTATATTCGACGATAACTTAAAAACTACAGATCCCACAAACTTCCAACTTACCTTATTCTTCTCCTTGTGTCCTTATCTCTCAATCACCAAGGGTATGCAATGCTATGACGCAGGAAACCAATCAGTTACATGGCCTAAGAAAAATTGTTGCGTTTCTTCTTCTTTCAACAATAACGACTTCTAGCTTCCAGACTGTACAACCAATCGTGTTGACATTTTAAACACTTATTCCCGTTGATGAGAGCTACATTCTATTAAAGCTTCAAATCGATCAATGCAGCGGTTCAAGAGATATACACTTTTAAAGATTTTTGTTCAATTATTCATTGCAGCCAAACCATGTGACTTATCGAAACTTCCCAAGTGACGTTTTAACTTCCCCACATGTGGAACATTTGTGTAATGTTTTCCCTCGATATGTTCAAAAATGAGGGAGGAGATAGGATTTAAAGTTCATGCTTAAAAAACATCATAACTCTTAAACGATGTGACGTACGACGTCATCATGTGGAGACTTTTTGTTCGTCATTGGCATGTGATTGTGCATGCAAGGTTTGGGCTTGATATGTACAGCTGTTGCAGAGAAAAAGGGGTTTTAGTATTTTCCATGAAAAACAATATGGCGGCCGAACCATGCGACGTCGAAAAAAATTTGAACCTAAATTTTTTTAAACTAAGGTTATGTAAAAAAAAATATCATATTCGTGGGAGCAAGGGATCTATTTGTCGAATTCTAACCTTGTAACGTTAGCACTTTTAATATCCTAAATAAACACATTTTTGGTCGCATTGCAGAGTTCTTCAGAATGAGCCATGACTCAATTTTTTCCATTGAGCTGTTTCGGAGATATAGAGGGGCAATTTTGAAAGTGATTTCCAAGATGGTACCCATACCACGTGACCTATGCCATCATAATTAGCAGTAAAAAAATTATACATGCAAAGCCAATCACTTGGTGAAAATGGCGTGTCAATTGGACCAACATTTGCTGAGAACCTTTATTTTAAAGTTTTTGGAAGTGAAAAATATGGTGGAAAAGGAATAATAAGAAAAACTCTCGGAATAATATAATAGGTATTCCTCTACATTTCATGTGGAGGAAACCTAATTGTAACATAAGCAGGACTCCTACGTTAGACCATCCGGTCACACCGGAAGTCTGTTTTGGGGGGGGGGGGGGCCTTGGGACAGTCAACAACAACAACCAACAACAATGTAGTTGCTTTTGAATTTCAGGCACTTCAAACATATTGTAACGAATTTGAGAAGTGTAACGAATTTGAGAAGTGTAACAATTTTGAGAAAGTGTAACGAATGTGAAAAGTATGGTTTTGTTGTGTGTAACTGACCCTCATAATGTAAAGAATGGTCGCAGCTCGTCCTCTTAGTTAATTCCATAAACCTACACACAGGACACGATATATCCTTTTAAATAGTTAGTCCCTTATTCTCTGTAGGCTAAGGATGTGTTTCCCACTAGTTTGACTCTTCATTGCACCGAATTAAATAAGAGTAGGCCCTCCGACGCCCCATGGCAGCTTCCAAGTGCCAGGTTTGCCACTTTGTTGCAATTGACACTTTAGGCACTTTGCTGCATTTTCATCTGCCGTCCACTTTGCAGCATTTGACTCCATTACGCACGAGGTAACGCCGAAGAAGAAAGGCGGGTCTCCACCTCGTCATAGAGGGGAGGAGTAAGTCGGCCCCGCTCATCCAACCCAGAACAAGGGGTTTGGCCTGAGAGGGCGGAGAGAGAACGCTTGGGGGAGGTTCGCAAAGGGTGAAGGGCGGGGCCTATATAACCCGCCGTGGGACGCTCCCCAGTCCCCAAGCAGATGAGCCTTTACGGAGATGGGTCCAGGAGATGCGCTGGAGACGAGCAGGTGTGACCGAGCCGCCGTGAGACGTGCCGCGCTGCAGGAAAAGCGGACCGGGGCAACGCAAGGAGCGCACGAGGCAGCAGTACGGAGAAAGGAACTTCGCCCGCGCAATTTGGGACCAAAGCTCGGCTTCTTGACGGCGGTGCCTTCTGGCCCGACCGTGCCCAGTACCCGCTGAACCTTCCTTGCCTCTAAAAGCCACCCATCTCCAAGCCATTCCTTCCGGCCTGCATTTCCCCATGTAAGTGTGATTGTCCGTCTGTCTTTCACGTTGTCCTGGGGTTTATTAATTAAGCTTGTATAGGTAAGCTAATGATTTCACTGTGTTTCTGCTCATTCCATTTTCTGTATATAACCAACTGCTCTCTTTGCTTTGGCTTGTGAAAATAATTAATAAATCCTGTTATTCCTCCGTACGTCTTCTTCTTCTTCTTCCTCTTTACATTCGGTCGCTTTAGAGGTTTCCAAATTGAATATCTGTGGCGCGATTTCGGCCAACGTCCAGGAATCGGGTTAGTCGGGGTAACTGTTAGGGCCGCGGGGCCTCCGCTCAGCAAACAACATCTTATCCGCGGTCCCGTAACAATATATTACACTAACTAGCAATGGTACCCACCCTATGGGTGGGGCTTCAATTGGGAGGACCAAATGAAAAGGCAAAATTGAAGGCTTTTTTTTTTTTTTAAGCGATTTATATAAACATCCGTTAAATCACATCACACGCAAATGATCAAAATCTAAACAGTATTTGAAGAATTTCAATAAAAGCCACATCACTGTGCATATCGGTAAATATTATTCCATCGTGTTTGGAAAAACTGGAAAATTGGAAATTGGAAAAATTGGAAAAACAATATTTGCCTATTTTACTCCAGGGGGTTCCAGGATTACCCACCCAAAATTTCGTTGCGATTGGTTCAGCCGTTTTTGCGGTACCTGGGAACGGACAGACGGACATTTGGTGAATTATAGTAAGACTAGTGGGGTCACCCGTGGGAATCCCACGGGCATGGACGTGTGTGACATTTGGACATCTTGTTTAGATGCTGCACAAATTTTACAAAATGGTTAAAATGGTGTAATGAACACAATTTTATTATTTCACATAATATGTGACCTCTCACTCCTCTCCACCCTCACGCCTCTCCAATGCCACTCCTCCTCACACTCCTCTCCAATACCTCCTCACACTCCTCTCCAATACCTCCTCACACTCCTCTACAACCCCTCACACTCCTCTACAACCCCTCACACTCCTCGCCAACCCCTCACACTCCTCTCCAACCCCTCACACTTCTCTCCAACCCCTCACACTCCTCTCCAACCCCTCACACTCCTCTCCAATACCTCCTCACACTCCTCTCTGCTCCAATCAGCCCTCACTCTCCGCTCCAATCGGTCCTCACTCTCCGCTCCAATCGGCCCTCACTCTCCAACTCCTTGCTCCTCGCTCTTCAACCCCTAGCTCCTCGCTCTCCAACCCCTATCTCCTCGCTCTCCAACCCCTCGCTCCTCACTCTCCAACCCTTCGCTCCTCTCCAACACCTCCTCACACTCCTCTCCAACACCTCCTCACACTCCTCTCCAACACCTCCTCACACTGCTCTCCAACACCTCCTCACACTGCTCTCCAACACCTCCTCACACTCCTCTCCAATACCTCCTCACACTCCTCTCCAATACCTCCTCACACTCCTCTCCAATACCTCCTCACACTCCTCTCCAATACCTCCTCACACACCTCTCTGCTCCAATCGGCCCTCACTCTCCGCTCCAATCGGTCCTCACTCTCCGCTCCAATCGGCCCTCACTCTCCAACTCCTTGCTCCTCACTCTTCAACCCCTAGCTCCTCGCTCTCCAACCCCTATCTCCTCGCTCTCCAACCCTTCGCTCCTCTCCAACACCTCCTCACACTCCTCTCCAACACCTCCTCTCCAACACCTCCTCTCCAACACCTCCTCACACTGCTCTCCAACACCTCACACTGCTCTCCAACACCTCCTCACACTGCTCTCCAATACCTCCTCACACTGCTCTCCAATACCTCCTCACACTCCTCTCCAATACCTCCTCACACTCCTCTCCAATACCTCCTCACACTCCTCTCCAATACCTCCTCACACTCCTCTCCAATACCTCCTCACACTCCTCTCCAATACCTCCTCACACTCCTCTCCAATACCTCCTCACACTCCTCTCCAATACCTCCTCACACTCCTCTCCAATACCTCCTCACACTCCTCTCCAATACCTCCTCACACTCCTCTCCAATACCTCCTCACACTCCCCTCCAATACCTCCTCACACTCCTCTCCAATACCTCCTCACAACACTCCTCTCCAATACCTCCTCGAACTCCTCTCCAATACCTCCTCGCACTCCTCTCCAATACCTCCTCGCACTCCTCTCCAATACCTCCTCGCACTCCTCTCCAATACCTCCTCGCACTCCTCTCCAATACCTCCTCGCACTCCTCTCCAATACCTCCTCGCACTCCTCTCCAATACCTCCTCGCACTCCTCTCCAATACCTCCTCGCACGCCTCTCCAATACCTCCTCGCACTCCTCTCCAATACCTCCTCACACTCCTCTACAACTCCTCACACTCCTCTCCAACTCCTCACACTCCTCTCCAACTCCTCACACTCCTCTCCAACCCCTCACACTCCTCTCCAACTCCTCACACTCCTCTCCAACCCCTCACACTCCTCTCCAACCCCTCACACTCCTCTCCAACCCCTCACACTTCTCTCCAACCCCTCACACTTCTCTCCAACCCCTCACACTCCTCTCCAACCCCTCACACTCCTCTCCAATACCTCCTCACACACCTCTCTGCTCCAATCGGCCCTCACTCTCCGCTCCAATCGGCCCTCATTCTCCAACTCCTTGCTCCTCACTCTTCAACCCCTTGCTCCTCACTCTCCAACCCCTATCTCCTCGCTCTCCAACCCCTCGCTCCTCGCTCTCCAACTCCTCGCTCTCCAACCCCTCGCTCCTCGCTCTCCAAGTCCAACCCCTATCTCCTCGCTCTCCAACCCCTCGCTCCTCACTCTCCAACCCCTCGCTCCTCACTCTCCAACCCCTCGCTCCTCACTCTCCAACCCCTCGCTCCTCACTCTCCAACCCCTCGCTCCTCGCTCTCCAACCCCTCGCTCCCCGCTCTCCAACCCCTCGCTCCTCACTCTCCAACCCCTAGCACCTCGCTCTCCAACCCCTCGCTCCTCGCTCTCCCCTCGCTCCTCTCCAACCCTCCTCATCATTGTTGCAGCAGCATTCTGTGCGGTTCTCCCGTCTCGTGCGGTCTCCGTGCGGTTCTTGCTGCATCCTATTCAAGTCTGCGTTCTTCATCGACCGTCGCATTCATTTTGGAAATGGAAGTTTCCACGCATGACGCAACGCATGAATTGTCACGATCCTCAAGAGGAAGTGTCTCGTAATTATCAAATGACAAATGGCAAGTAAATTACATTGTGAAAATTAAAGATTTCAAATAAACCAATTTAAAGTGTATGCGCACATAACGAATAAAAAAAAAACGAAGAAATATCTCTCGGTAATTTCCTGAAACATATTTTACTTCCGGATAATAATGTTGAATGAAATAAGAAAGAACGAAGATATATATGTCGTTTTTGTGCCGACGCTCATAAAAGGTAAAAGTAATATATCTTAACGGAAAAGAAAAAGCGAATTTTTAATATGTGTCGACATTTTCCCCGAATATTATTTTAGGCGGTGTATTTTCGTGCATCATCGTGGCGCGATTTTTATAAATATATCTCGGCAATTTCCCGTGTGTGCGGGAATGTTCTCAATTATTTCTGATACCGAGTCTAAAACCATCGATAAAAATTAAATCAGATGGTGAATTCGAGATAAAATCGTGAGGGTGACTCAATGAATGGGCTTTAGTTTACAGGCCTTTGAGAATTCATTTCGTTCAAAAACGGAAACTTTCTTGGGATTCTCTTCCCGTTTTTTTTCAACCGAGTCCAACACTATGTTAGCGACTGTTAAAAATGAAATGATATATCGAATTAGAATTGAAATAAACCTGTGTGAGAGAGAAAGACAGCATGGGCCTAACTAAACAGGCCTCAAAGCCATTCGAGGTAATAAAATGGTGGATATTTGTTTACATGAAGCCTCTCCAAGAATGGGTGGAGCTATGGGTGGAGCTACTCTGCAAACGGACTAAGCCACACCCCCGGACAGACGGACAGAATCACCTTCGCCTATTATAATATAGATTAAACTGGTATGTTGGTTGTGAAGATGGTAAAGTAAATACAAATAAATAATTCAACTGGTATGTCGGCTGTGGAGATGGTAAAGTAAATACAAATAAATAATTCAACTGGTATGTTGGTTGTGAAGATGGTAAAGTAAATACAAATAAATAATTCAACTGGTATGTCGGCTGTGAAGATGGTAAAGTAAATACAAATCAATAATTCAACATGTATGTCGGCTGTGAAGATGGTAAAGTAAATACAAATCAATAATTCAACTGGTATGTCGGCTGTGAAGATGGTAAAGTAAATACAAATCAATAATTCAACTGGTATGTCGGCTGTGGAGATGGTAAAGTAAATACAAATCAATAATTCAACATGTATGTCGGCTGTGAAGATGGTAAAGTAAATATAAATAAATAATTCAACTGGTATGTCGGCTGTGAAGATGGTAAAGTAAATACAAATAAATAATTCAACTGGTATGTCGGCTGTGGAGATGGTAAAGTAAATACAAATCAATAATTCAACATGTATGTCGGCTGTGAAGATGGTAAAGTAAATATAAATAAATAATTCAACTGGTATGTTGGTTGTGAAGATGGTAAAGTAAATACAAATAAATAATTCAACTGGTATGCCGGCTGTGAAGATGGTAAAGTAAATATAAATAAATAATTCAACTGGTATGTCGGTTGTGAAGATGGTAAAGTAAATACAAATAAATAATTCAACTGGTATGTCGGCTGTGAAGATGGTAAAGTAAATATAAATAAATAATTCAACTGGTATGTCGGTTGTGAAGATGGTAAAGTAAATACAAATAAATAATTCAACTGGTATGTCGGCTGTGAAGATGGTAAAGTAAATATAAATAAATAATTCAACTGGTATGTTGGTTGTGAAGATGGTAAAGTAAATACAAATAAATAATTCAACTGGTATGTTCGTTGTGAAGATGGTAAAGTAAATACAAATAAATAATTCAACTGGTATGTCGGCTGTGAAGATGGTAAAGTAAATAGAAATAAATAATTCAACTGGTATGTCGGTTGTGAAGATGGTAAAGTAAATACAAATAAATAATTCAACTGGTATGTCGGCTGTGAAGATGGTAAAGTAAATACAAATAAATAATTCAACTGGTATGTCGGCTGTGGAGATGGTAAAGTAAATACAAATAAATAATTCAACTGGTATGTCGGCTGTGAAGATGGTAAAGTAAATACAAATCAATAATTCAACTGGTATGTTGGTTGTGAAGATGGTAAAGTAAATACAAATAAATAATTCAACTGGTATGTCGGCTGTGGAGATGGTAAAGTAAATATAAATAAATAATTCAACTGGTATGTCGGTTGTGAAGATGGTAAAGTAAATACAAATAAATAATTCAACTGGTATATCGGTTGTGAAGATGGTAAAGTAAATACAAATAAATAATTCAACCTGGTATGTCGGTTGTGGAGATGGTAAAGTAAATATAAATAAATAATTCAACTGGTATGTCGGCTGTGAAGATGGTAAAGTAAATATAAATAAATAATTCAACTGGTATATCGGTTGTGAAGATGGTAAAGTAAATACAAATAAATAATTCAACCTGGTATGTCGGTTGTGGAGATGGTAAAGTAAATATAAATAAATAATTCAACTGGTATGTCAGTTGTGAAGATGGTAAAGTAAATATAAATAAATAATTCAACTGGTATGTCGGTTGTGAAGATGGTAAAGTAAATACAAATAAATAATTCAACCTGGTATGTCGGTTGTGGAGATGGTAAAGTAAATATAAATAAATAATTCAACTGGTATGTTGGCTGTGGAGATGGTAAAGTAAATATAAATAAATATAAATAAATAATTCAACTGGTATGTCGGTTGTGAAGATGCTAAAGTAAATACAAATAAACAATTCAACTGGTATGTCAGTTGTGGAGATGGTAAAGTAAATACAAATAAATAATTCAACTGGTATGTCGGTTGTGAAGATGGTAAAGTAAATATAAATAAATAATTAAACTGCTTTGTCAGTTGTGGAGATGGTAAAGTAAATATAAATATATAATTAAAGGTTGTATATCGGTAGTGGTTATGGTTAAGTGTCTAGATATATAAATATTTTCAAGTGTTTGTGTATTTGTTTGTTTGTGTCTTTGCTTCTGTGTTTGTTACTTGTGAAAATCGAAGATTTTTCAAGTATATTGATTGGTCATGTGCCTTATTCTATCTGTTTGTCTGTTTGTCTATATGCCATTCACTTACAGGTCACAATTTTCAACTGATCTTTACAAAACTTCACCAAGTGGTAGAGTTGATCATAAGCAAGAAGCCTATTGATTTTGAGGTTATAAGGTCAAAAGCTCAACATAGGCCAAAGGTTAACAACTTTGTCATATTTCTAAAATCCTCAAATTTCATCCGATTGGCTTGAAATCTGAAGCGGATTTGCATATCAGGTCACTGAATTTAACCACCAATTATACATTATTTTTGAGGTCACCTTAGGGCAAAAGATCAACAAAGGATGAAATTTCTAAGCCGCAGTCTTTTGCACGCTGAAGCAGGTTCTCCTCAAGGATTTGCCTGTATTTGGCTCCACTGTTCCATCTATCCTTCAAAGTCTCCCAGTCCCTGCCACTGAAAAGCATCCCCATAGCATGATGCTGCCACCACCATGCTTCACAGTAGGGATGGTGTTAGATGGGTGATGAGTTGTGCTCTGTTTCCGCCAGATTTAGCGCTTTGCATTCAGGCCAAAGAGTTCAATTTTAGTCTCATCAGACCACATAATATATCCCTCATGCTCTTTGAGTCTTTCATGTGCCTTTTTGCAAACTCCAGGCATGCTGTCATGTGCTTTTTTCTCAGGAATGGCTTCCATCTGGCCACTCTTCCATAAAGCCTACATTTGTGAAGTGTTGCAGAGATTGTTGTCCTTCAAGCAGGTTCTCCCATCTCAACCAAGGAACTCTGTAGTTCTGTCAGAGTGGTCATTGGGTTCTTGGTCACCTTTCTGACCAAGGTCCTTCTTGCTCGGTTGCTCAGTTTGGTCGGACGTCCAGCTCTATGAAGAGTCTGGGAAGCTCCATATTCTTTCCATTTTTTAATGATGGAGCTCACTGTGCTCTTGGGAACTTTCAATACCATAAATTGTTTTATACTCTTCCCCAGATCAATACCTCCTCACAATTCTATCTCGGAGTTCTACAGACAGATCCTTGGACTACATGGTAGAGTTTCCGCTCTGACATGCAATGTCAACTGTGGGAACCTTATATAGAAAGGTGTGGTTCTGTCAAATCATGTCCAATCAATTGAATTAGTCACAGGTGTACTGCAATGGATGATCAAAGGAAATTTGATGCACCTGAGTTCAATTTTAACTCAAGATATTTCAGCTTTTCATTTTTAATTATTTTGTAAAAATTTCTAAAAAATAAATTCCACTTTGACATTATGGGGTATTATGTGTGGATTAGTGACAAAAAATCTCAATGTAACGCATTTTAAATTCAGGCTGTAACAACAAAATGTGAATACAGTCAAGGGGTGTGAATACTTTCTGAAGGCCCTGTAGGTATGTATCTAACTCATATTTACACCTATCTACTGTTTCTGCTACGACTACCTTTCCAGCGAGACCAACCCATGAATGTTCTGAATGAAAGACCGTTGTTTGCCTTGCTACCATCCTCATTCTCCTCTTCCTTGCTCTGAAACTGTGACCCTTCACTTACTTTATCTGTACCCATCACGTTATACTGCAGGTGGGGGTGAGGCTGGACGAGTGCAGGTGGGGGTGAGGCTGGACGAGTGCAGGTGGGGGTGAGGCTGGATGAGTGCAGGTGGTGGTGAGGCTGGACGAGTGCAGATGGAGGTGAGGCTGGACAAGTGCACGTGAGGGTGAGGCTGGACGAGTGCAGGTGGGGGTGAGGTTGGATGAGTGCAGGTGGGGGTGAGGATGGACGAGTGCAGGTGGGGGTGAGGCTGGATGAGTGCAGGTGAGGGTGAGGCTGGAGCGAATGCAGGCACGGGTGAGGCTGGAGTGAGTGCAAGCAGGGGTGATTCTGGACGAGTATAGGCAGGGGTGATACTGGGTGAGTGTAGGCAGGGGTGATACTGGTTGAGTGTAGGCAGGGGTGAGGCTGGATGAGTGCAGGTGAGGGTGAGGCTGGAGCGAATGCAGGCATGGGTGAGGCTGGAGTGAGTGCAAGCAGGGGGTGATTCTGGGTGAGTATAGGCAGGGGTGATACTGGGTGAGTGTAGGCAGGGGTAATACTGGGTGAGTGCAGGCAGGGGTGAGGCTGGATGAGTGCAGGTGAGGGTGAGGCTGGAGCGAATGCAGGCATGGGTGAGGCTGGAGTGAGTGCAAGCAGGGGGTGATTCTGGGTGAGTATAGGCAGGGGTGATACTGGGTGAGTGCAGGCAGGGGTGATACTGGGTGAGTGTAGGCAGGGGTAATACTGGGTGAGTGCAGGCAGGGTGGATGCCAAGGAGACATTTTTATTATTATTAAGTAAAGTATTAAATATGTCGACTGTTCATTGTCCAGGAAGGAATGTAGACAAAGTTGTGTGCTGTTTCGAAAGAGTGGGAGTTATGGATATTGAAGGAAGGTTAAATGACATCGTTTTGGGTCATGGCATTAAGACATTGGCTGTGAGGCACGTTGGAGCAAATGACATTGGGAACGCTTACCGAGATGATACAGGGTATTGCATAGTACCCTTACCGTACCCTTACAGGTACCCGTAGTACCCGTACCCTTACAGGGTATTGGGTAGCTGATGTAAAGCAAAGGGTCGGGAAGTAATGTTTTCCAGTATCCTTCCGAGGATAGGAAAGGAAATATAATTTCACAAGTAAAGCGATAGATGTTAACCCATGCTTGTAGGAATGGTGTAGGCAGCAAGATTTTGGATTTAGGAAGCAATGGGAATCACTTCGGGGGCAAAGACTGTTTCGAGAATAATGGCCAAAGGCTAACTAGAATTGAGGAAGGAAGTCAGGCCTTTTTATGCTAGCGGAGGGTGGAGACTGAGAGGGTATAAATGAATTACTGATAACATGATTGATATGGTCAGGCAGAAAAAACATAATTACAGGAAGGGAAAAATGAAAAAAAAATGGATTCTAAGCCAATGCCAGGAGGTTCAATAATGAGATGGAAGAGAATGGGATGAGCAGAATATAGTGCAGTAAGTCAGACTTGGTTTAATGCGGAGTCTTGGGAGGAGAGGACTAGATCACTTCAATATGTATTGTAATGTCGAGGATTCTGTGTGGATTGAGATGAACGATTGTAAGAACAGTAAAATAATAATAGGATGAATCTATATGGCTCTTGGAGTCCTGGGATGAGGGAACAGCAGGACAGAGTGCTTCATGGACAGGAAGCCCTGTGGAAGGGGAAGAGTGTTGATTATGGGCGACTTTAATTAGACAGGGATATATGAGGAACAGCAACAGTGAAAGATTAGAGCCGAGGAAGAATATCTAAAGGATTGAATGAGGAAAACTAAGGGATGATAAAGAAAACTCCGGGGCTGGATAATACGCATCCAAGAGTTTTGAGGGAGGTGGCGGAGCACATAAGCGAGATGTTATCGGATATCTTTAACAGCTGACGATGGCGGTGGGGCACCCTAGGGATCACAGTTAGGAGTTAGGACTGTCATTATTTTTCATTTACATGAATGATTCGGACAATGAGGTTCAGGGTAGATTTTCCAAAATTGTAGATGACCCTAAGCTTGGAGGTAAGATAGACAGCACAGGTAGATGGGATCAGATTCAATAAAGTGGACAAAAGATTGGCAGATGTAGTTTAACATAACGAAATGTAAGACTGGAGATTACATAATGCAAAGAGGAATCTTGCCGTGTGTCTCACAGGAAATAGATATGGGAGTGGTAACAGATCCAAGGGGGTGGGAGTATGGAGAAGGGGGTTGAGGAGGGCAAAGCTGCCTTAGGGAGGATTGAGCAGAAGCTGCCATAGAGAGAAGTCACCATAGAGTGACAAGAGTTGTTAGGCTAGGCCATGAGGACACCATGAGGGCCTCAAGGAGACGGGACTTTACCTACATATAAAATGAGCCGAGTTTCTCTGTCCTTAATGATTTATTCTAAAAAGATACAGTGGCCTGCAAAAGTATTCACCCCCTAGCAATAATGCCACATTTTGATGAATTACGAATTGTGTCGAAACAATTTTTCCAAATGAACTTTTTTATTCATAACTGAAGATATCAAACTAAACACTGTCATGGTTGAGGGAGATTACATATCATGAATACCTGAAAAAAAACGTAAAAAAATCAAAATTCACTGGTTCAAAAGTATTCAGCCCCTTATGTCAGTACTTGGTGGAAGCACCTTTTTCAGCAATGACTGCAATGAGTCTTTTGGGGTAGTAGGTCTCCACCAAATTTTCACCGTGAGATGGTGAAATCTTTGTCCCTTTGTCACGTGAAAATTGCTCGGCCTGCCAAGTTGGATCAGGATCATCTATGGACTGCAATCTTGAAATCACACCATAAATGTTTAATTGGGTTCAAGTCAGGAGTTTGACGAGGCCACTCAAGAACCTTTATTTTCTTCTTATTCAGCCACTCCAGTGTGGCCTTAGCTTTGTGCTTTGGATCATTGTCCTGCTGAAATGTGAATCTTCGACACAGTTTCAGATTCATGGCTGACTCAAGCAGGTTTTCATTCTCAAGGATACTCCTGTACTTTGCACATTCCATTGTCCCTTCTATCCTGACAAGCTTGCCCGTCCCTGCTGATGAAAAGCAGCCCCATAACATGATGTTGCCTTCTCCATGCTTGACAGTAAAGATGGTGTTCTCTGGGTGATATGCGGTGTTAGGCTTGCGCCAGACATAACGCTTTGAATTTAGACCAAAAAGTTCAATTTTTCTCTCGTCTGACCACAAAACTTTTCTCCACACACCTGCAGTATCATCAAGATGATTTTTCACAAACTCCATTCGAGCTTTCAGATGTGTCTTTTTCAGTAATCACTTATTTCTTGCCACTTGTCCATGAAGGCCAGTTTTGTGAAGGGAACGGGATATTGCTGATTGATGAACACTGACCTCCATTTCAGACATAGAGCCTTGTAGATCTTTCAAAGTCATTGTTGGATTTACAGTGACATCCCGAACCAGTTTCCTGCTTGCTTGGCTGCTGAATTTGGATGGGCGACCTGATCTGGGTAGAGTCTGGGTGGTATGATACGTCTTCCTCTTCTTAATGATGGATTTCACTGTACACAGATATAGTAAGGGAAACATATGAAAATCTGTTAACTAAATTGTTACCAAAAAATTTCTTCACCAATATGTTTGTAAAGGTGTGTAATAACATGTGTTAAAATGTTGAAGGTCAACTCCCGTGGGAAACCCAGAAAAAAAGCTGTTGAATTCGGGTACCGAAAAATTATTTTCGAGAATTATTATTTTTTTAAATCGGCCCTTAAGTAACTTATGAGGGGTCAAATAAGGGTTTTTCATGATTCTGAGTTGATTGTTAACATTTATATTTTCACCACAGACACTCCTTTGTGGAAAAATAATTTCTAAATATATCTCATTTTCTACTTTGCAGGACATGGAGTCTAGCAATATGGATGAAGACGTTACTCCACCTGTGCTCAATTGCTTCATCTGTGCACGCTCGGATACACCAGCTGAAAGGCTCATGCAGGCAACTCCAAAGGGATACTCAACTTTATTGAAACAAGCAGAAACTGTCGAAAATGTTACTGTTGTGGAACGTATGAAGGAGGCTCAAAAGGAAGGAAAACTGAGGTACCACCAGAAGTGTAAAAATGATCTGTACAACAACTTTGTTGCAACCACCAAGAAGTCAGCTCAAGCATCAAAGGCAGAGAAAGAGTCATCAAAGTTGAAGAGAAGACGCACTACTTGTGAGTTCAGTTCATCAACTGGCTGCAGTTCTAGAAGATCAGTCAGTTGACCTCCTGTATAAGGATGTATGCATTCTTTGCAACCAACCAGCCCAGCTCTACAAAAATAATCCAGCACAAGCTAGAAAGAAATACAGAGTGCCACATAATTTGACTGCAGATACACTGAAGGCAAGCTTGCTGAAGACAGCACGGAGTCGCGGGGATGACTGGGGCACTGAAGTCACTGGACGCCTGGAAGGGATCAACGACTTGGTAGCAGAAGAAACACTGTACCATTTGCGATGCAAACTTATGTTTGCGAGAGGTGACAGTTTGTCCAAGACTGATGAGGAAGGAAAAAGGAAGAGAGGACAGAGGAGTATTGATGAGGAGCGAGAGGCAGTTTTTATTGAATTCTGCGAATGGTTAGACTCAGAATTAGAGCATGGGGTAATGAACATGGACCAAGTCCATGAAAAGCTGCAGGAGTTTGATCAGTCACCAGAGAAGAGCCTTTCTTATTCAAAGCATTGGCTAAAGATAAAACTTCTAGAGAAATACGAAGACACCTTGTATTTCACAACACAGGAAAGAAGGGCAGATGTACTCTGTCTCAAAGATGGCACCGACAATATTCTGCGGGAGCATCATGCTAATCTTGACCATGGAGATGAGAAGACTCAGATCATAAAGACGGCACTCAAGTTCATATCCAATGATATTGCCTTGATTGATTTAGGTCCAAAGTCATACCCCACCACACACAGTATGACTGACATCGATAGTCAGCTGACACTTGTTCCTGCAAGCCTTCAGATGTTCTTGAGACCGATTGTCAAGACAGACGAAAGAGTTGCCGTTTGGGGGCAGAATTTTATTAAGGCCTGTCGACCTCGGTCTGGAGTATTGCCACACCAAATGGGGCTTGCCATACAACTTGATGATAGATTTGGGTCAAAATGGATGCTCAACAAGTTCCACCGGCTGGGATACACTGAGTCTTACACGGAGACACAAAACTACAAATACTGCTTCCTTAATAGTAGGAGTGGAGATGACGTTCCATATACTTCTGGCACTCTTGACACCATTGTGGAGGAAACCGATGAACAGATCAATGATGAGGTTGCGGTTGATGCTGCGCTTGAGGATCAATCAGTGATGACAGCCAAAGTGCCAGCCAGTGAAAGTGAATTGTCAAGTAATGATCAGGTGGTCTTTATGGAGGTTGGGGAAACAAACAATGCAGTCACTCAGTTTGTTGGAGACAATATAGATTTAAACATTGTCTCTATTCACGGAAACACTCCCTTTCACTCAATGGGTTGGATCGAAGTCACCTCTCCGGCACCACCTTTGCCAGATCCACAGACAACAGCAGCTTTCCCCCGGGTGAAGTTGAAGGCACTCGACAAAGCTAAGATCCTGAGAGGAACTGAAGTAAAGATTATTCCATTTACGAACAGGAAACAGATAGGAACGAACGCGATCATGTTTCTCCACCTCGCTGAGCTTTCCTCCTCCCTGGCTCATGATCAGCCACTCCTCACTCCAGGTGACACACTCTGGGCAGCGGCAGGAGTGATCAAACCAGAGACTCTACCTCCAACAGAGGGTGCAGCTGCACAACATTCACTCCGTGCCTACCTGCAGACCTGGGACTGGATCCTTCTACAGAGCATGTCTCTGAACCCCAGTGACTATGGATGGACAATAGGTGTGCATGGGTATGAGCCAGTTCCAACACTGGACCCCACGGCTCCTGAGGAGCTATTGCAGTTCACGAGCTGTAATTGTCATGGAGATTGCAGCAACCGGCGATGCAGCTGCAAGAAGAATGGGGTCACGTGCATCTCGGCCTGTGGAGTCTGTAATGGCATTACATGCAGAAACTGCAGTCATGATGTTGTTGAGTCTGAAGAAGACATAGACAATGACTGTTGAAACTTCTGACATTGTGAATGAGAAATAACTCTTGAGTATTATATATGTATGTGAAATAAAAGCTACTTTGTGTGTAAATGTAAAAGTGAAAATATAAATGTTAACAATCAACTCAGAATCATGAAAAACCCTTATTTGACCCCTCATAAGTTACTTAAGGGCCGATTAAAAAAAATAAAAATTCTCGAAAATAATTTTTCGGTACCCGAATTCAACAGCTTTTTTTCTGGGTTTCCCACGGGAGTTGAACTTCAACATTTTAACACATGTTATTACACACCTTTACAAACATATTGGTGAAGAAATTTTTTGGTAACAATTTAGTTAACAGATTTGTGAAATATCTCATAAAATGCCCTTACTAATAACGAGGAGTGACTTTGAAATCTTCTTATAATCCTCTCCTAAACGGTGTTTCTCCACCACTTTATGTCTGACTTCTTTGGAAAGCTCTTTGGTCTTCATATTTGCCTTGTTAATTGACCAATTGAGTTTTATCTTAAAACTCCTTAGATAAGTGGGGGAGTATCATTTTAAATTTAATCCACTGATTACCCCATGCATTTTAAAGGCCATTTTCCCTGCTAGAGCGGGGGTTAGCCTTGCGGTCCCCATGACAATCTTCTCCATTTTGCCCTATTTTCTGCATCTCTCCTTGTTAACCCCCTTGCCCGCATTTCTTCTTCCACCATCTTTAGCCAAGTCTTTCTCGGTCTTCCCCGTCTTCTACTTCCTTCTACATTCATTTCCATCCTTCCTCAACACATGACCAAACCATCTCAACCTGTTCCTCTTCACAGCATCAATCACAGGCTCTATTCCCATCATCTTTCGCAATTCATCATTTGTCTTCCTCTCTCTCAACGATACTCTGCACATCCGTCGAACCATTCGCATTTCCACCCTTTCCAACCTTCGTTGCTGCTCTACGTTCATTACCCATGTCTCGCTCCCATAAATCATGACACTTCTCACACATGCCGCATACACCTTTCCCTTCAGCTTCAACGACACTCCCTCATCATCAGCACGCCACTCAATTCCCGAAACTTCTTCCATGCACATCTCACTCGAGCAACCGTTGCCGAGTCTGATCCACCTTCTCCATTCAGCATGTCTCCGAGGTAGCAAAATGTTTTCACACCTTCCAGCTTCACGCTGTCTCCAAGATCCAACTCAACATTTCCTCCATCCGCAGCTCCCTCTGTGCACACCTTACATTTGAATGTAGCTGCCACACTGGTTAATGACCCTCTCAGACCACTACATTTTTGATGAACCCACTCAGCGCACATTGTACACTGAATGGAGTTCACTCCGACACGCTTCCTACACACAGCACAGGGCCACTTCCCAGTTCTTTCCACCTCACCACATGCTTTACCACTTGCCATCACCTTCGTCTTTCCGATATTCACCTTCAGACCTTTTGTCTCCATACATTCCTTCCACGTGTTCATCTTTTCCTTCAGTCCATCCATACTTTCCGCATTCAACACCAGATCATCTGCATACAACAACTCCCACGGTAAACCCTCCTTTACATTCTGAGCCAGCACCTCCATCACAGCTACAAATAGTAGTGGACTTAGTACCGACCCCTGATGCACTCCCACCTTCACCTCAAACTCACCACTGTTCCCATCCTTCGTCCTTACAGCTGTGCGCGCTCTTTTGTACATTGCCATCACTACTCTGATCAACCATTCCTCCATTCCTAACTTCCTCAATGCCCATGTCAATACTTTGCGTGGAACCCGATCGAATGCTTTCTCCAGATCAACAAACCCAAGAAACAACTTCTTCCTCTTCTCCATGTACTTCTCCTGCAACTGCCTCACAATGAAAAGCGCGTCTGTTGTTCCTCTTCCTGGCATGAATCCAAACTGCATTTCGTCGATCTTCACTTTCTTCCTTATCCTCCTCTCCAACACCCTTTGCAATACCTTCATTCCATGCTCCAATAACTTTATCGCTCGGTACGAGCCACACTCCAGAGGGTCACCTTTCCCCTTGTATAGAGGGACGAGGGTACTCAGATCCCAATCCACTGGAATGCGGCCTTCTTTCACCACCAGATTACAGATCTCTGTCATTCTCTTCACACCCCAACTTCCTGCTGCCTTCAACATATCTCCCACAACTCCTGTCGGCCCTCCCGCTTTTCTACCCTTCATTGCTTTTATCGCTTCCTCAACTTCCTTCTCGGTTATCTTCTCTGCCGGTCCTAAAACTGGGTTACTCTCTATGTTGCCATCCCATTCATTCTCTGCATTCAACAGCATTTCCATATATCTTTTCCATCTTCCTTTAATTCCATCTGGGTCGACAACGATTTGTCCCACTTCATCCTTCAAGCAACTCACCCCCATCACATCACACATCTCTTTCGCTATCTGCTTTGCAATCCTGAATACTGCTTTCTGACCCTCTTCCGAATCCAAGCGTTCTCCGAACATTTTCCTACATGCCTCCTGCACCTTTGCTACCTCTTTCTTTGCAGCCTTCCTGGCTGCCTTATAACTTTCATGCTCTGCTGTTTCTGCTCCCGTACCCTTCGCCTTCTGCCACTCCTTGAACATCTTCCTCTTCTCGTCAATCCTCTTTCCAACTTCATCATCCCACCACCATGTTTCCGAGTGCCTCGGTGGTCCTTTTGTCCATCCACATACCTCACCAACGGCTCCAAACAGACTAGCTTTCATTGACATCCAACCACTTTGACAACCACTGATTACATACAGGTGAAACTTATTACACTCATTTTATAACCTTTTCAAATAAATAATTTACTCCTGAAGTGATTTAGGGTTAATTAGGGTTTGAATACGTATGTAACTGAGAATCATCTGATTTTCTGTGTTAATCAAACTTATTCACATTTTATTTGCATTTTTTAGTTTTATCACTTTGGAGTAGTTTGTGAGGACTTCATACAATAAGTTTGATTTGAAAGCATCGTGAAACGAGAACGCCACTCAGTAGAGCGCATACTCCCGCCGTGGGTCAAGTTGGAATAATACGTTTTGTTTAACATCCCCTCTCCCCAAAACAATAAATGAAAAAGAAAGTAAGCCCTAACTGTCAGAGAATTTATTTTGATATATCTCGGAATTAGAGGAGAAAAACATCATTTAAGAATAAGAATAAAAGCTTTAATGCAGGAAAACAGAAAAAATCTTTCCAAAAAAATTTCCAAATTTTTTTCCTGGATCCGGAATAATATCCTGAGCTTCACCAAAAACGAATGTATTCTTCCTTATCCCAAAGGCAATCATCCCACCTACTTTCATCCAAATCTGTTCAGAACTTTTCCAGATATCTTGTTCACAAACACACGAACACATGAACATACGAACACACACACACACACACACACGGACGGACACGATCGAATGCGTTACACCCTGGCGGAGTAATAAACCTGAAAATCGCAGAGCCAGAACCAGAATTATTTATTTGGTCTGGGAAGCCCATGCGAGGTTTCTTCTTCTTCAGCCTTTCACAACCCTGGGGGAATATGCGATCTTTTTTTTTTAAGTTGGAATTTTGCCAAATCTGTTTCATTCGTTTGTTAATATACCTCAGCCATTGACAAATCTGGAACTAAGTCTTTATAAGTTCGTCAAATACTGACACCGCGAATGACATTCGCTGAGCTAAATGTTGATATCTCTTCTGAGGTTTAAAAAAAAAAGTTTTAAAGCATTATACGTATCAAACGATATATTTTATGAAACGGGGAAACCTAATACACACTTTGGTGGTTTTAAAATGACAGAATATGTCTTTATTAGAAAAAAAAAAAGAACATTGAAGACGACGCTGCTAAAAAAAAATACACCGCTCTAACGCATAACCACGAGTTTAAACTACATTTACAACAAATATGAAAACTATTTTCATATCACAATGTTAAATATAGAATATATAGAAGATAATGTAAAAAAAAAAATGAGCCCCATCTTCCAATGGTAAAAAAATCCTTCAAAAAATTTCTGGATCGGGAATAATATCCTGAGCTTCACCAAAAACGAATCAATTCTTCCTTATCCCAAGGGGCAATCATCCCACCAACTTTCATCCAAATCCGTTCAGAACTTTTCCAGATATCTTGTTCACGAACACACACACACACACACACACACACACACACACACACACACACACACACACACACACACACACACACACACACACACACAAGTGAATGCATTACTCCCTGGCGGGAGTAATAGGCTCAGGTGGCATAAAAATGTGAAACCTTTGGGGGCGGGAGTGGGACGGGGTGAATATTTTTGCAGGTCACTGTAGCTCACCCCCTGATGGGGGGAAAAATATGTTGCTCATGTAAATTTCATGTCGGTTGAGATTGCACAGTCAGGAAATTAAAGTCCACACGATGCAAAGTGATCGTGGATTTGGGTTAGAGACACTGAAGCTGGGCAGTGAAGGAAAATATGCAAGAGGAAGCGCACTCAGGAAATAGTTGGCACTGGTGGTGCCCACATATGGGGTTGGTGCAGAAAAATCCACCTTCTGCCTCTGGCAATGCCAATGCTTTGCTTTGTAAACGTTATATTATTATTATTATTACAATTATCGTTTTCATCCTTTATTTATTTATTTATACATTAAAAAAAAAAAACTCAACAATGAATTAATTAATTGAAATGTCTTTACTATCTGCCGTAAGTATTCTGTGTGTGACATGGGGCCGATGTCCGATGCCCGATATCTGATGCACTTTAATAGACCTGTGGACATTTGACAAATGTGCTTAGTTGCAGTTTATTTGCTTCCAGACACATTGCACAGTTGGTTTGCTCAAGGACCTGCAACAAAATTGGAAGAAATGGATGATGATGATGATGATGATGATGATGATGATGATGATGATGATGATATTATTTTTGCGTTTACTGCATCAGAACATGGATTATAATTCCGGTGTGCAGCTTCCTGGCACGCGATGAAGGGAAATTGAGCAAACTCCTTCCACATTCATTGGATTTGTTCCTATATGATGGACAAATTGTAAGATGGGCCTGAGTAATCTGAATGCTGTCGTGCGGTCAATATTGAATGGAATTCACCCATATAGGAGTCATTATTGAACAATGTGATGGATATTATAATTATTTGATTCCAGGGGTTATGGTGGCTTGTGATTTGATCCTTTTGATTGATTAATCCCAATAATGATTTGATGCCAGGGGTTGTAGTGGCTTGTGATTTGATCCTTTTGATTGATTAATCCCAATAATGATTTGATTCCAGGGGTTGCGGTGGCTCGTGATTTGATCCTTTTCATTGATTATCCCAATAATGATTTGAATCCAGGGGTTGCGGTGGCTCGTGATTTGATCCTTTTCATTGATTATCCCAATAATGATTTGAATCCAGGGGTTGCGGTGGCTCGTGATTTGATCCTTTTCATTGATTATCCCAATAATGATTTGAATCCAGGGGTTGCGGTGGCTCGTGATTTGATCCTTTTCATTGATTATCCCAATAATGATTTGAATCCAGGGGTTGCGGTGGCTCGTGATTTGATCCTTTTCATTGATTATCCCAATAATGATTTGATGCCAGGGGTTGTAGTGGCTCGTGATTTGATCCTTTTCATTGATTATCCCAATGATTTGATTTCAGGAGTTGCGGTGGCTAGTGATTTGATCCTTTTGATTGATTATCCCAATAATGATTTGATTCCAGGGGTTGTGGTTACTCGTGATTTGATCCTTTTGATTGATTATCCCAATAATGATTTGAATCCAAGGGTTGCGGTGGCTGGTGATTTGATACTTTTGATTGATTATCCCAATAATGATTTTATTCCAGGGATTGCGGTGGCTCGTGATGTGATCCTTTTGATTGATTATCCCAATAATGATTTGATTCCAGGGATTACGGTGGCTCATGATTTGATCCTTTTGATTGATTATCCCAATAATGATTTGATTCCAGGGGTTGCGGTTGCTAGAGATTTGATACTTTTGATTGATTATCCCAATAATGATTTGATTCCAGGGGTTGCGGTTGCTAGTGATTTGATACTTTTGATTGATTATCCCAATAACGATTTGATTCCAGGGGTTGCGGTTGCTCGTGATTTGATACTTTTGATCGATTATCCCAATAATGATTTGATTCCAGGGATTGCGGTGGCTTGTGATGTGAACCTTTTGATTGATTATCCCAATAATGATTTGAATCCAGGGGTTGCGGTGGCTAGTGATTTGATCCTTTTCATCGATTATCCCAAGAATGATTTGATTCCAGGGGTTGCGGTTGCTAGTGATTTGATCCTTTTCATTGATTATCCCAATAATGATTTGATTCCAGGGGTTGCGGTGGCTCGTGATGTGAACCTTTTGATTGATTATCCCAATAATGATTTGAATCCAGGGGTTGCGGTGGCTCGTGATTTGATCCTTTTCATCGATTATCCCAAGAATGATTTGATTCCAGGGGTTGCGGTTGCTAGTGATTTGATCCTTTTCATTGATTATCCCAATAATGATTTGATTCCAGGGGTTGTAGTGGCTCGTGATGTGATCCTTTTGATTGATTATCCCAGTAATGATTTTATTCCAGGGATTGCGGTGGCTCGTGATGTGATCCTTTTGATTGATTATCCCAATAATGATTTGATTCCAGGGATTACGGTGGCTCATGATTTGATCCTTTTGATTGATTATCCCAATAATGATTTGATTCCAGGGGTTGCGGTTGCTAGAGATTTGATACTTTTGATTGATTATCCCAATAATGATTTGATTCCAGGGGTTGCGGTTGCTAGTGATTTGATACTTTTGATTGATTATCCCAATAACGATTTGATTCCAGGGATTGCGGTGGCTCGTGATTTGATCCTTTTGATTGATTATCCCAATAACGATTTGATTCCAGGGGTTGCAGTTGCTAGTGATTTGATACTTTTGATTGATTATCCCAATAATGATTTGATTCCAGGGGTTGCGGTTGCTAGTGATTTGATACTTTTGATCGATTATTCCAATAATGATTTGATTCCAGGGATTGCGGTGGCTCATGATTTGATCCTTTTGATTGATTATCCCAATAACGATTTGATTCCAGGGGTTGCAATTGCTAGTGATTTGATACTTTTGATTGATTATCCCAATAATGATTTGATTCCAGGGATGGCGGTGGCTCGTGATTTGATCCTTTTGATTGATTTATCCCAATAACGATTTGATTCTAGGGGTTGCGGTGGCTCGTGATTTGATCGAAGCATCTTCAAGTCAAGTTTTGCTATCAGAAATAGCACAACATGTGCCCTTAAAATGAGAGAATTTTGCAGCAAATGTACCTGTATATTTACTCAGAATCTCTTGTGAGCAGATCATGCATGAATTGTCATGACCGATGTACCATGTTTACAAAACCTTATACAGACTTGTGCACCACAGCAATAGCCTCTTGTAACCTCAACATTCTTGTCATAGTTCCAAGTCTTTTAAGTACAAACTATAACTTACTATAAATCGCATAACGTTAACACAAACTCAAATTTTAACTAATGATAACTCGGTCTGCAGCCATTACCCCAACCATGACCTGAGCCTTCCTCGTGGAATCGGTTGTACAGATTGACTGGACGAGTTTGTTTGAGCAAACGTTTTGTTTTTCCAAATAAACCCTCTCTTGTTTCGCTTCCATTCATAGACCCACAGGCTGCCATGCCTGTGAATAAGCTCTGCATTACAGAGCTTCCGTTGCCTCCTTTCTTTTCCTTATACTTTGAGGGTTGGAACTTGAATCCATTCCAAAGGTTTTTGTTCAGAGGCTTTGACACATCACGGATGCAAGGATACTTCCACACGGCCTCCCTGTCCCTTTTCTCAACTCCCTCTCTGTTTTAAAATGTCGTCATTTCCAGGCCTCACGTGGTACCTGAAGTCAAATTGACCTTTCCGTCTCTCACATGTCATTGCCTGTAGTCCTTAGGTCCTTCCAATTTGCTGAACCTCGAGGAATGCTGAGCCAAGTGGTTTCTACTAAACTATCCAACCTCTCAAACTATGGTTGTGTGCATTTTATAAGTCAAAGGAATTCCAGTGTTGCAAAAATAAACCAATTTATCATAAAACACACAAAGAAAAGTTTCAAGCATTCCCTCCCGATACAACTCGTTATACCACCAGCGGAAGTGCCCATTATCCACATACACTGCCATTGTGCTTTGCCCCAGTAGAGCATGTAAATCTTTGGCCCCTTAAATTCTGATACTCATTCTCTGTGCAGAGTAAAATTCTTAAACAAACAATGCAGAGGACAGCAATCAAGGAAGACAAAGGGAACCTTTATTTTGAGGCCTTTTTGTTCTTGATGTGGACTTTGTTGAAGTTGCTGCATCGTTCTCTTTATGGACGCAGGCGAGAACCTCGGTGACGATGAGGATCAGAAGCACCTGGAGCACATCGAGAAGCATACCATGTAGCGTTCACCTGGTATTGTACAGTGTGGCCCTTCGAAGGCCAGGCTGATGCAGGCAGGTACTTGTTTGCAGAATATCTCTCTTTGCATATTCTGCAGTGTTGAAGACCGACATCGAATGTGTGCCTTGCTCTCCAGCAGGACTAACATGTCATCGAGGTTGAATGTGATCACCAAGCCAGGCTGCACAAGTAGATTCTTGTCGGTAGGCCTTGCACCAGTGACTTCAGACTAAGCCACAGAATGAATACTCCCATGCTGGAGGACATTGGAAAGACCAAATCACCGCAGTGGCTGATCACAAAGAAAATATAGAGGGAAATAAATCTTCTTACAGCTTCAATAGATCTTCTTATAGCTTCAAGAGATCTTCTTACAGCTTCAAGAGATCTTCTTATAGCTTCAAGAGATCTTCTTACAGCTTCAAGAGATCTTCTTATAGCTTCAAGAGATCTTCTTATAGCTTCAAGAAATCTTCTTATAGCTTCAAGAAATCTTCTTATCGCTTCAAGAGATCTTTTTATAGCTTCAAGAAATCTTCTTATAGCTTCAATAGATCTTCTTATAGCTTCAAGAGATCTTCTTATAGCTTCAATAGATCTTCTTATAGCTTCAAGAAATCTTCTTATAGCTTCAATAGATCTTCTTATAGCTTCAAGAGATCTTCTTACAGCTTCAAGAGATCTTCTTATAGCTTCAAGAAATCTTCTTATAGCTTCAAGAAATCTTCTTATCGCTTCAAGAGATCTTTTTATAGCTTCAAGAAATCTTCTTATAGCTTCAAGTGATCTTCTTATAGCTTCAAGAAATCTTCTTATATCTTCAAGAGATCTTTTTATAGCTTCAAGAGATCTTCTTATAGCTTCAAGTGATCTTCTTATAGCTTCAAGAAATCTTCTTATATCTTCAAGAAATCTTCTTATAGCTTCAAGAGATCTTCTTGTAGCTTCAAGAGATCTTCTTATAGCTTCAATAGATCTTATAGCTTCAAGAAATCTTCTTATAGCTTCAAGAGATCTTCTTATAGCTTCAAGAGATCTTCTTATAGCTTAAAGAGATCTTCTTATAGCTTCAAGAGATCTTCTTATAGCTTCAAGAGATCTTCTTATAGCTTCAATAAATCTTCTTATAGCTTCAGGAGATCTTCTTATAGCTTCAAGAAATCTTCTTATAGCTTCAAAAGATCATCTTATAGCTTCAAGAAATCTTCTTATAGCTTCAGGAGATCTTCTTATAGCTTCAAGAAATCTCTTTATAGCTTCAAGAGATCTTCTTATAGCTTCAAGAGATCTTCTTATAGCTTCAAGAGATCTTCTTATAGCTTCAAGAAATCTCTTTATAGCTTCAAGAGATCTTCTTATAGCTTCAAGAGATCTTCTTATAGCTTCAAGAGATCTTCTTATAGCTTCAAGAGATCATCTTATAGCTTCAGGAGATCTTCTTATAGCTTCAAGAAATCTCTTTATAGCTTCAAGAGATCTTCTTATAGCTTCAAGAGATCTTCTTATAGCTTCAAGAGATCTTCTTATAGCTTCAAGAAATCTTATTACAGCTTCAAGAGATCTACTTACAGCTTCAAGAGATCTTCTTATAGCTACGTTTCCCTGCTTCAAGATCCCCACCCCAAAGTTCATCCTGGCAGAAGTCCAACATCATTGGTGCCTGCCTGCCATAGTGGTGGAAAGGTGAGGAGCAGGTATGGCAAGGGGTCTCTGGTTTTGGTCCCTCAGTTCCTTCATCCTGCAATTGCCTCCAGCCTTCTCCCTTCACATTTTCTTCTGAACAAATATAGAAGGGCAGCTGAGCAAACAGACAAGCTGATGACCTAAACCTATCAACTGATGGAAGAGAAAGGTAACAGAGAGTCGAAGGAAACGCAACGACAATAGAGCAGTTGGACAACATGTGGAAACAAGAGTTGAATGAACAAACCAGAGAAGAGAGAAGGCAAAAGTGGTGACCTGAATGTAGATGGTGGGGAGGTAAGAAGGATTAATGATAGAAAAGATCATGGGTAGGGATGGATGATGTCCCTAGAGAGAAGAGTGGGATTAATCAGACTGAGGAAGATTCCTCAGGTCAGGGAAAAGAGGAATAAAAGAGTGGAGGTGAGCTGTGAGCCTGGATTTGGGGAGTTTCACAAGGACAAGGATGCTGGAAGAATACATGTGACTTGGAGTGTCTGAGGAGGGAAAGGGAAGTGAAAGACGAGAGGCAGGATAATACATCGAGGCCACCAGTCTGTGATGAGAAAGCAGCAGGTCCTGTGCTTTTGTTTCTTTGTTGGAGATGCCAATGATGTTGAGAACTTTGGATTCCCTAGTCCTCGTGCATTCAAAAGTCACAGGTGTGAAGTGGGGGTCCCAGCCCATACAGGAGAGTGGCACACCATTTGGGAAATAGATAGTTGCCTTTGTGGCTGTGAGAAGTTTTAAATTACCAAGTAGGGAGTCAGCACGGTGTAGGATGCCAGGTCTGAAGCTGGCTCTGGAGACAGATTTGATATACGTTCTGCCAAGACGAGGCCTTAGCAATAGAGATCAATAATAGACTCTTCCTGTACATCAAATCATTTTTTTGACCTCCTCTCATTTCTTCCTGACCTGTTTGGGTGTGCATTTAATGTCATTTGAATAACAGAGGCACTGTTTTGTGTGGCAGACTACCTGTTTGAGGAGGTGTTGAGCCTGCTGTCCCATTTGCCCAGGTGTATTTCTAAGATGTGTTGATATATTTTGCAACAACCACAACAAATTCTAAATTTTCCAACCTGGGTGTGGTGCTGCCAGAGGTGATTTTCCAACCTGGGTGTAGTGCTGCTAGAGGTGGTTTTCCAACCTGGATGTAGTGCTGCTAGAGGTATGGGTGTGGTGCTGCTACAGCTGGTTTTCCAACCTGGATGTAGTGCTGCTAGAGGTATGGGTGTGGTGCTGCTACAGCTGGTTTTCCAACCTGGATGTAGTGCTGCTCGAGGTGGTTTTCCAACATGGGTGTAGCGCTGCTAGAGGTGGTTTTCCAACCTGGATGTAGTGCTGCTAGAGGTGGTTTTCCAACCTGGATGTGGTGCTGCTGGAGGTGGTTTTCCAACATGGGTGTAGTGCTGCTGGAGGTGGTTTTCACCTTGGATGTAGTGCTGCTAGAGGTGGTTTTCCAACCTGCGTGTAGTGCTGCTGGAGGTGGTTTTCCAACGTGGGTGTAGTGCTGATAGAGGTGGTTTTCACCTTGGATGTAGTGCTGCTAGAGGTGGTTTTCACCTTGGATGTAGTGCTGCTAGAGGTGGTTTTCACCTTGGAAGTAGTGCTGCTAGAGGTGGTTTTCCAACCTTGATGTAGTGCTGCTAAAGGTGGTTTTCCAACCTTGGTGTAGTACTGCTAAAGGTGATTTTCACCTTGGATGTAGTGCTGCTAGAGGCGGTTTTCCAACCTGAATGTAGTGCTGCTGGAGGTGGTTTTCCAACCTGGGTGTAGTGCTGATAGCGGTGGTTTTCACCTTGGATGTAGTGCTGCTAGAGGTGGTTTTCACCTTGGATGTAGTGCTGCTAGAGGTGATTTTCCAACCTTAATGTAGTGCTGCTAGAGGTGATTTTCCAACCTGAATGTAGTACTGCTAGAGGTGGTTTTCACCTTGTATGTAGTGCTGCTAGAGGTGGTTTTCCAACCTGGATGTAGTGCTGCTAGAGGTGGTTTTCCAACCTGGATGTGGTGCTGCTGGAGGTGGTTTTCCAACCTGGGTGTAGTGCTGCTGGAGGTGGTTTTCCAACCTGAATGTAGTGCTGCTAAAGGTGGTTTTCACCTTAGATGTAGTGCTGATAGAGGTGTTTTTCCAACCTGGATGTAGTGCTGCCAGAGGTGGTTTCCCAACTTGGATGTAGTACTGCTGGAGGTGGTTTTCCAACCTGGATGTAGTGCTGCCAGAGGTGGTTTCCCAACTTGGATGTAGTACTGCTGGAGGTGGTTTTCCAACCTGGGTGTAGTGCTGCTCGAGGTGGTTTTCTAACCTGGGTGGAGTGCTGCCAGAGGTGGTTTCCCAACCAGGGTGTAATACTGCCAGTGGTGGTTTTCTAACCTGGGTGTAGTGCTGCTGGAGGTGGTTTTCCAACTTGGATGTAGGGCTGCTAAAGGTGGTTTTCACCTTGGATGTAGTGCTGCTAGAGGTGTTTTTGCAACCTGGATGTAGTGCTGCCAGTGGTGGTTTCCCAACCAGGGTGTAGTACTGCCAGAGGTGCTTTTCTAACCTGGGTGAAGAGCTGCTAGAAGTGGTTTTCCAACTTGGATGTAGTGCTGCTAAAGGTGGTTTCACCTTGGATGTAGTGCTGATAGAGGTGGTTTTCCAACCTGGATGTAGTGCTGCTAGAGGTGGTTTTCCAACCGGGGTGTAGTACTGCTAAAGGTGATTTTCACCTTGGATGTAGTGCTGCTAGAGGCGGTTTTCCAACCTGAATGTAGTGCTGATAGCGGTGGTTTTCACCTTGGATGTAGTGCTGCTAGATGTGGTTTTCACCTTGGATGTAGTGCTGCTAGAGGTGATTTTCCAACCTTAATGTAGTGCTGCTAGAGGTGATTTTCCAACCTGAATGTAGTGCTGATAGCGGTGGTTTTCACCTTGGATGTAGTGCTGCTAGATGTGGTTTTCACCTTGTATGTAGTGCTGCTAGAGGCGGTTTTCCAACCTGAATGTAGTGCTGATAGCGGTGGTTTTCACCTTGGATGTAGTGCTGCTAGATGTGGTTTTCACCTTGTATGTAGTGCTGCTAGAGGTGGTTTTCCAACCTGGGTGTAGTGCTGCTAGAGGTGGTTTTCCAACCTGGGTGTAGTGCTGCTAGAGGTAGTTTTCCACCTTGGATGTAGTACTGCTAGAGGTCTGGGTGGGGTGCTGCTAGAGCTGGTTTTCCAACCTGGGTGTAGTGCTGCTAGAGGTGGTTTTCGAAATTTGGTGATGTGCTGCTCGAGGTGGTTTTCCAACCTGGGTGTCGCGCTGCGAGAGGTGGTTTTCCAACCTGTGTGTAGTGCTGCTAGAGGTGGTTTTCCAACCTGGGTGTAGTGCTGCTAGAGGTAGTTTTCCACCTTGGATGTAGTACTGCTAGAGGTCTGGGTGGGGTGCTGCTAGAGCTGGTTTTCCAACCTGGATGTAGTGCTGCTAGAGGTGGTTTTCCAACCTGGATGTGGTGCTGCTAGAGGTGGTTTTCCAACCTGAGTGTGGTGCTGCTGGAGGTGATTTTCCAACCTGAATGTCGTTCTGCTAAAGGTGGTTTCACCTTGGATGTAGTGCTGATAGAGGTGTTTTTTCCAACCTGGATGTAGTGCTGCCAGAGGTGGTTTCCCAACTTGGATGTGGTACTGCTGAAGGTGGTTTTTCCAACCTGGATGTAGTGCTGCCAGAGGTGGTTTCCCAACCAGGGTGTAGTACTGCCAGCGGTGGTTTTCTAACCTGGGTGTAGTGCTGCGAGAGGCGGTTTTCCAACCTGGATGTAGTGCTGCCAGAGGTGGTTTCCCAACCAGGGTGTAGTACTGCTAGAGGTGGTTTTCCAACTTGGATGTAGTGCTGCTAAAGGTGGTTTTCACCTTGGATGTAGGGCTGCTAAAGGTGTTTTTCCAACCTGGATGTAGTGCTGCCGGAGGTGCTTTCCCAACTTGGATGCAGTACTGCTGGAGGTGGTTTTCCAACCTAGGTGTAGTACTGCCAGAGGTGGTTTTCTAACCTGGGTGTAGTACTGCTGGAGGTGGTTTTCCAACCTGGGTGTAGTACTGCTCGAGGTGGTTTTCCAACCTGGGTGTAGTACTGCTCGAGGTGATTTTCTAAACTGGGTGTAGTGCTGCTGGAGGTGGTTTTCCAACCTGGTTGTGGTGCTGCTACAGTTGTTTTTCCAACCTGGGTGGAGTGCTGCTATAGGTGGTTTTCCAACCTGGGTATAGTGCTGCTAGAGGTGGTTTTCTAACCTGGGTGTAGGGCTGCTAGAGGTGCTTTTCCAATTTGGATGTAGTATTGCTGGAGGTGTTTTTCCAACCTGGGTGTAGTGCTGCTAGAGGTGGTTTTCCAACCTGGGTGTAGTGCTGCTACAGGTGGTTTTCTAACCTGGGTGGAGTGCTGCACGAGGTGGTTTTCTAACCTGGGTGTAGTGCTGCGCGAGGTGGTTTCCCAACCAGGGTGTAGTGCTGTGCGAGGTGGTTTCCCAACCTGGGTGTAGTGCTGCTAGAGGTGGTTTTCTAACCTGGGTGTAGTGCTGCGCGAGGTGGTTTCCCAACAAGGGTGTAGTGCTGCGCGAGGTGGTTTTCTAACCTGGGTGTAGTGCTGCTAGAGGTGGTTTTTCAACTTGGATGTGGTGCTGCTAGAGGTGGTTTTCTAACCTGGGTGTAGTGCTGCGCGAGGTGGTTTCCCAACCAGGGTGTAGTGCTGCACAAGGTGGTTTTCTAACCTGGGTGTAGTGCTGCTGGAGGTTTTTTTCCAACTTGGATATCGTACTGCTGGAGTTGGTTTTCCAACTTGGATGTAGTGAAGCTGGAGGTGGTTTTCCAACCTGGGTGTAGTGCTGCTCGAGGTCGACTCTAGTTATCACGACTGCAGGCGATTGTTTGCCAGGATCATGCGAGCTTAGGTGGTTAGGATAATCTGGGTTTGGTTGTGAATTGGTGGAATTTGCGAGGAAAGTCTGTTTTCGAAGGATATCTTATTCCTTAGGCCATAGGATACCACAGGGTAGATGTGATCACCGAGATGGCATCGTATACTTTAGGTTATTGGAAAGGAGCTGCTCCCATTGAGCTAACGTCAGTGGCATCGCATTCAGAACACTTGACGGAGCTAACGCGGCATGAATGAAGCTGTGGTGGATGTGTGTGGAATGTGGGGCTGTGTGGAGGAGGGAAATGGCGGGAAAGAAACCCGAACAAAGAATGCCGCCCGAGCCGGGACCTTGAAGCTGAGAGGAGGAAAGACAGAGGGTGGGATGGTAGAGAGAGAGTGTGGAGAGGAGGGAGTGGGTGTGGAATGGTAGGGTGTGGACCACACCTCATGCTGTGCATGGGAAATGAGCACACAAGACAGGATTTCGGATCGCAAAGCAATTTGGAAGGCGGGGGGGGGGGCATGGGGGGCTGTGTGTGGCTGGAAGCTCGTCCCCCTGTCTTGGGGGCTTGGGAAAAACGAAAAACGGATGCAGGAATTATTTTGGCTTCTGAATTGCAGGATTCAATGCAGATGGACATGGGAAGGGGCTGCTGGAAGTTTGAAATATCAACACCTATCGCTGGGCGTGAAACCATCAGACTTTGTGCCCGGTTTGCTTCGGCCATTGTTGTCCACATCTCGCAGATGGAGGTGTTTTATTAATTTATTTGTTGCAAATTAGGTTTGTGGGCCTGCTGACGCGTACCATCATAAATGGGAATGCTTTCAAGGTGCAATCCACTGTGACCACCATACATAGGTGTGCAGGCGAGGGAGGGCAGCAGGTAGGCCCCATGTTTCCATAATACTCGGTTTAAATGAAAGGGAAGGAGGAGGAATGGAAGCAGAGACATGGAAAAAGTGAAAGACGTGCCTGATGGAAGCCTTGAGGAAGGTCTCGTACCGTCTGGCAGCAATTGTCCCTGAGGGACATGGGATCGCAGAATGACGTTTGGCAGAAGATCGAATGGACCAAGACGTTAGTGTCTGGTACAACTATTCCCTGTCCACCAGAGGTCGTGAGGGTTCCTGGCTGGAATGGCAGCTAGGCCCTTTCAATTGGGGGAAAAAACATCGCACCTCACGCGTATCATCACAGTTAGCCATCGCCTTGAAAAGGAGGCCATATTATTTACAAGTTGCAAAACACTTGACCTTTCTCTCCCAAAAAGAAAAGGCCTCGGCTCTGCGGAGCAGGCGGTCACAATGTGGCAGCTTTAGAAAGCCCGGGTAGTGCTTGGTCGGTTAGCAGAATGGGCCTTCTGAGAACAGGCCGCAGGGTGGGTTTGATGTGATCTAATCTGAACAAGGCAGGGCCCGGGTGAACTGGAAACGCAGCACTTCTCACAGCGTTTCCATGAAACATGAAACATGAACCATACCTCAACAATTGTTGTGAGTATCGAGTCTGAGCGATATTTCTCGGATTTTGTAGAACGTGTGACACACACACACACACACACACACACACACACACACACACACACACACACACACACACACACACACACACACACACACATCGGGATACTTTGACAACTTTTTCATTTCACATCACACACTAAGCTGATCGTATTTTTATAATAATAATAAATCTTTATTGTTCCATATTCAGGGGAATTATTATTACTTGCACTGGTACCCGCACTATGGGCGGGGCTTCAATTGAGAGGCGGGGCTTCAATTGGGAGGCGGGGCTTCCATTGGGAGGCGGGGCTTCCATTGGGAGGCGGGGCTTCCATTGGGAGGTGGGGCTTCAATTGGGAGGCCCAAATGAAAAGGCCAAATATCAGAAATTGAAGGCTTTTTTTATTTTAAACGATTCATAAAAACATCCGTTAAATCATATCACACGCAAATCATTTAAATATAGACAGTATTACTAGAATTTAAATAAAAGCCACTTCACTGTTCATATCGGTAAATATTATTCCATTGAAGCACGTGGTGCTACACGCGCGACTTGCTACCAAGGAGGAAGCGGACAACGCGGTAAGTTTAATGTTCTTCATTCAAAGAGGTCACTGTAGCACTGGCGTCTGGCGCGCTCCGGGCTGCGCGCCCGGTGTATATCCCGAGGCCACGCCTACCCCTCGGGCGTGGCCGCCGCCCACTTGGTGCGCGGAATGATGTCACCACGCCAGTGGGCTTTCGTGTCCGCCACACGCGCCCCCCCAGAATTCCCGCGCACCTGGAGGGCCAGTTTGCAGGGCAAACGGATGACCCGGCCGAAGCGCCCTCTGGCGACCGGCGGCGTCCGGGGTGCAGGGATGCCAGGTGGGATGCCCCCGGCTGTACCCGGGATGGGTGCCGGACCGGGGGGCGGCGTGCCTGCAGTGCTGGGCGGTGCCGGGGGTCCGCCCGCAGGGGGGGCGGCCCGAACGCAGGGGCCGAGCCACTGGCGGTGGGTGGTCCACGTCGAGGTGGGCCGGCTTGAGGCGGTCTATGGAGACCCGGTCAGGAGTGCCGCCGATGTCCAGGGTGAAATGTTTCACCCCGGTCTCCAGCACGCGGAAAGGCCCGTCGTACGGGGGCCGCAGTGGTGTCCGGTGGGCGTCGTGCCGGACGAAGACGTACTCCGCGGTGCGAATCTCCGGGGCGAAGTGTGTAGGAGGGTGCCCGTGGTGCGCCGTCAGCACCGGGGTGAACCTCCGGGTGGTCTCCTGCAGCGCAGAACGCTCCTGCGCCGCGGACCAAGGTGCCGTGGGGTCGGGGAGGAACTCGCCCGGCACCCGCAGTGGTTGTCCAAAGACCAACTCCGCCGCGGATGCGTGCAGGTCCTCCTTGGGCGCCGTCCGGAGGCCCAGCAGGACCCAGGGGAGCCTGTCGACTCAGCCGCCGTCGCGGAGGGTGGCCCGGAGCGCGGCCTTCAACGAGCGGTGGAACCGCTCGCACAGGCCGTTGGCCTGGGGGTGGTAGGCCGTGGTTCGGTGCAGCTGGACCCCGAGCCCCCGCGCGACCGCGGCCCAGAGCTCCGAGGTGAACTGGGGGCCGCGGTCGGACGAGATGTCCGAGGGGGCGCCGAACCGGGCGACCCAGGTGGCGATGAACGCCTGCGCGACGTCTGCCGCCGTCATCGCCGTCAAAGGCACGGCCTCCGGCCACCGGGTGGTGCGGTCCACCATGGTAAGGACATGGGTGAAACCCCGCGAGGGGGGCAGAGGTCCCACTAGGTCCACGTGCACGTGGTCGAACCTACGTGCCGGCACCGTAAACGGGGCCAATGGGGCCTGGGTATGCCGGTGCACCTTCGCGCGCTGGCACGCGAGGCACGTCCTGGTCCAGCAGCGGACGGCCTTCCGGAGGCCATGCCAGACAAACTTGTCGGCGACCAACCTCTGGGAGGCCTTCGTGCCCGGGTGGGACAGGCCGTGGATGGCGTCAAAAACCTGGCGCTGCCAGCCTGCGGGCACGATGGGGCAAGGCCGCCCGAGGGAGACGTCGCAAACGAGGGCCGTGCCCGCGCCGTCGAAGGGCACCTCGGTGACGCGGAGGCCCGTGACGGCGGTCCGCAAGGCCTGGACCCCGGGGTTGGCGGCCTGGTCCGCCGCCATCCGGGCATAGTCGATGCCAAGGTGGACTGCGTGGGCGACGGCCCGGGAAAGGTAGTCGGCAACCGGGTTGTCCTTTCCCGCGACGTGTCGGATGTCCGTCGTGTACTCGGACACGGCCGCGAGGTGACGCTGTTGCCGGGCCTACCACGGCTCGGCGACCTTGCCCATCGCGAAAACCAGCGGCTTGTGGTCGACGAAGGCCGTGAACGCACGGCCCTCAAGCAGATGGTGGAAGTGCCTGACCGCCAGGTGAAGCCCAAGCAACTCGCGGTCGAAGGTACTGTAACGGCGTTCGGGCGGGCGAAGCTGCCGGCTGAAGAACGCCAGCGGTTGCCAAGCACCACGCACCCATTGCTCGTGCACCACGCCCACCGCGTAGTCCGAGGCGTCGGTGGTGAGGGCGATCGGTGCATCGGGCGCTGGGTGCGCGAGCATGGTGGCGTTGGCCAAGGCAAGCTTCGCGCCTGAGAACGCCGCGTCCATCTGCTCGGTCCAGGTAACGTCACCTTTGCCCGGCTTCCCTCGAAGGGCCTCGTTTAAGGGGCGCAGGAGCTGGGCGATGCGGGGCAGGAACCGATGGTAAAAGTTTACCATGCCCAGGAACTCCTGGAGCCCCTTGATCATGCGGGGGCACGGAAACCCGTTCACCGCCTCCACCTTGGCCGGTAGGGGGACGGCCCCTTGCGTGGTGATGCGGTGCCCCAAAAAGTCGATTTCAGCGACACCGAACCGGCACTTGGCGGGGTTCACGATCAGGCCGTGCTGGCCCAGACATTCGAAGAGCGTGCGGAGGTGACGAAGGTGCTCTTCGTGGGACGCGCTGGCGACGAGGATGTCGTCCAGGTAGACGTACAAAAAATCCAAGCCGCGCAAGACGCTGTCCCTGTCCATGAGGCGCTGGAACGCCTGAGCCGCATTTTTCAAACCGAAGGGCATCCGAAGAAATTCGAAAAGCCCGAATGGCGTGATGACAGCCGTCTTCGGGATGTCCTCCGGCCGGACAGGGACTTGATGGTAGCCGCGTACGAGGTCCACCTTTGAAAAGAAGGACATCCCCGCCAACCGGGCGGAGAAGTCCTGGATGTGGGGGACGGGGTAGCGGTCGGGGGTGGTGGCGTCGTTGAGGCGCCGGTAGTCCCCGCACGGTCGCCATCCCCCGCCGGGCTTGGGCACTATGTGGAGCGGGGACGCCCACGCGCTCTCGGAGCGCCGCACGATGCCGAGTCGCTCCAGCATAGCGAACTCCGCTTTAGCTACGGCGAGCTTCGTCGGCTCAAGGCGGCATGCCCGGGCGTAGACCGGTGGCCCGGTGGTGGGGATGTGATGTTCCACCCCGTGCTTGACGGTCCCCGCCGAGAAGGTGGGCCGCGTGAGGGCCGGGAAACCCGCGAGGAGGCGGGCGAATTCGTCTGCTTCCAGAAGCGTACAGATGAACCTGGCCGGTATGGAACCGCTCAGCAAGCCGCTCGGCGAGCCGCTCTGTGAGCTGCTCAACGAGGCGGGCAGCGCGCACGCGAGCGAGCTGAACGTCTCAGCCTGGACAAGCCTTCTGCGCTTTACATCGACCAGTAATCCATTAGCACATAAGAAGTCCGCGCCGAGCAGTGCCATGGGCACGTCGGCCGTAACGAACGACCAACGGAAAACCTGCCCTCCGAACCGCAGAGAGAGACAGCGTTTTCCGTACGTGCGTATAGACGTACCATTGGCCGCAAGCAGCGCGGGACCTCGGCCCGCGGTGTGCTTGTCGGACATACCGGCAGGAACGACACTCACCTGCGCCCCCGTGTCGCACAGGTAACGGCGCCTGGACAAGGTGTCCGTTATGTACAGAAGGCTGTTTGAATTGCCGATGCTCACCGTTGCCACCGAGCGCCGGCTCGCCCGTTTCCCGACCTGCCGAATGAGCACGGCAGGCGACACTGCCGAGCCTCGTGGCCGAACTTGGCGTGGAAGAAACACCAGGCGGGCAGCTGCAGCGTCGGAGGCCGCGGTTTTCTTCGCGGCGGCGGCGGTGGCGGTGGGCAGGGCGTGGCGGCAGACACGAGGTGCGGTGCATCAGGGAAAGCCTCAGGAGCCTCGGGAGCGGCAACCGCGCCAAGACTCGCCTGCGTGTCCAGCAGGTGGATCCCTTAGGACCGATACGACGCGGGTGGCCGTGCCGGGCCCGAGGGCGGCGACCACGTGGCAGTACATGGTCTCGTCCACCGTGATGCCTCGAAGTCGGAACTGGGCTTCTGCCTGCAGGAACCAAACTTCGGCTTGTGACTCCCAGAATTCGGGGAGCTTGATGGAGACCGCGTTGGTAGCCATTGTTGCGGCGGTTTCGGGTGGTCAGCGACGGCTGACTCGAATGTCGGAGGTCACCAATGAAGCACGCGGTGCTACGCGCGCGACTTGCTACCAAGGAGGAAGCGGACAATGCGGTAAGTTTAATGTTCTTTATTCAAAGAGGTCACTGTAGCACTGGCGTGTTCCGGGCTGCACGCCCGGTGTATATCCTGAGGCCACACCTACCCCTAGGGCGTGGCCGCCGCCCACTTGGTGCGCGGAATGATGTCACCACGCCAGTGGGCTTTCGTGTCCGCCACACCATCGTGTTTGGAAAAACTGGAAAATTGGAAAACTTGAAAAATTGGAAAAGCAATATAGCCATTTTACTCCAGGGGGTCCCAGGATTACCCACCCAAAATTTGCGGTACTTGGGAACAGACAGACATTTGGTGAATTATAGTAAGATTATAATCAACAACCTGAAGGCATGGTACTACTTGGTCGAGCATGAATACGACGTTAAGATTTACTTTTTACCTGCACCACCAATCGTGGATGGACGTTGTGTTTTCACTCCTGTTCGTCTGAATGTTTGTCACCTGCAAAATCGAAGATTTTTCAAGTATATTGGTCGGTTGTGTTTGTTATTCTGTCTGTCTGTTTGTCACTCACCTGCAGGTCACAATTCCAAATCGATCATCATGAAACTTCTCCAAGTTGTAGCGTTCGTCACAATTGAGAAGCCTATTGATTTTGAGGTCAAGGGTCATCTGGAGCTCAAATTTCTAAAATCGCCATTTTTGTTCCGATTGACTTGAAAATTTAACAGCATTTGCACATTGAGTCACTAAATTGGGAAACCAACTATTTTTGAGGTGAAAAGGTCAAAGGTCAACTCAAGGTCAAACTTCCAGAATTATCAATTTTCATCTGAAAAACCATCAATTTTCATCTGATTGACTTGAAAATAGAACAGCATTTGCATATCGAGTTAATAAATAGGTAAACCAACTATTTTGAGGTCAAAAGCTCAAAGGTCAACTCGAGGCCAAACTTCCAAAATCAATTTTCATCTGACAAACCATCAATATTCGTCCAAATGACCTGAACATTGAACAGCATTTGCATAGTGCCTCAGTGAATTGGGAAACGTACTATTGTTGAGGTCAAAAGGTCAAAGGTCAACTCAAGGTCAAACTTCCAAAATCATACATTTTTATCTGAAAAATAATCAATTTTGATCCGATTGAATTGAAAATTGAACAGCATTTGCCTAGCGCCCCGCTGAATTGGGAAACACTATTTTTGAGGTCAAAGGCCAACTCAAGGTCAAGCTTCCAAAATCATCAATTTTCATCTAAACATTTAGTGGTGAAGAGTGGTAGTGATACTGGCATCACAGGAGTTGTGGGTTCAAATCCAGCTGAGTGAAGGCAGCAGCATTTAAGGGTTTTGGATTGTAAACTGAACTGGAAATCGAGCTTGTTCTTGGAAGAAAAAAAAAACACCTTGCTAGTTTGTGAATGATCTCCAGGTTTGGGGGTAATTTTCCTGCCCCACGTGGTCCATGGCACCAATCATGGGTGGGAATGGCTTCATAAACAGAAATATACATATAAATATGCAGACTTGGCATTTAATATGGAATATTTTTTTTCTGGGGGTGAACTTACTTTTCAAGATGTCTTAGAACCAAAAGTTCATTGGAATTATGTTGAAATTATTCTAGATTTTGTTAATTTGACCTTTAAAAGAAACAAAAACCACATTTGACATTTCAAAACAAATAAATTGATCCTTGAAAGTGATGTAAACTGATATCGAACTCAATTCATGGACAGTACTGTGTTAAACTTCTGTACGTTTTCCAGAAGTATCTCTTTATTTTGCACATTAGCCAAAATTTTTTTAAACAAAAACAAAAGTTAAATAACGACTGGGATTACGGACAGTAAAATTACAGTTCAGTACTTCATGTAACCCCCACGAGCATACAGGAGAGCACGTACACGTTGAGGCATGCTGTTCACGAGATTTGCCAAGGTTTGGACAGGAATCGCTTGCCATGCAGTGACAATAGCCTGCTGCAATTCACGCACAGAGGTCGGCTGCTGGTCCAAGTGGTCGATTTGACGTGTTAATTCTGCCCACAAGTTCTCTATCGGATTCATATCCGGGGACATGGCAGGCCACTCCATATGCTCTACACCACAGTCAGCAAGAAAGTGTTGGATCATGTGAGCACGATGAGGCCATGCATTGTCATCTTGGAAGACAAAGTTTCCTCGAAAGGCTGCATGAGCAAATGGAAGCAATGTTTCTTCCAGAATGGCCCTGTACTTGAACTGGTTCAGGTTTCCATTCAGAACAACCAGGTCAGTTTTGCCCCCTGCATGAAAAGCAGCCCAAACGGTCACCCCACCACCTCCAGCTTGGACTCTTGGCACTATACAATCTTTGTTGTAGGCTTCATGCACTTGTCTGCGCACTCGGACGCGGCCATCTTGACGATAGACCAGAAATCTAGACTCGTCACTGAAGATCACGTGATTCCAGTGTCCTGGCTGCCATTGACGGTGCTCTCTGGCCCACTGCAATCAGCGCTGGCGGTGTTGTCTGGTCAGGCGTGGCTTTCTCAGGGGACGCCTGGCACGATAGCCTGCTTGAACCAGTCGTTGGTTGAATAGCCTTCTGGATACAGGCACATTTGCCAGTTGCTGCCACTCAGCCCCAAGCCGATTAGCTGACTTGGTACGGCCATTGCGGACTAACCGGTGCAGCTGGCGATCATCCCTCCTTGTGGTTCTGCGGGGATGTCCTGGCCTCGGTATTGGAGTAGGGACACCCCTCTGAGCATTTCGTTTCAGGATCTTTGACACCTGACCTTGAGTGATGCCATACTGCTGAGCAATAGCATGCTGTTTCATGCCGTAATTTCGTAAAGCCACCACTCCATGACAAACAGCATTGTCGAGTTGACGGACCATCTCCAGAGGAAGTGGCAATAACCTTTGGAGACGTGCAGCAGTTGTTTTCCACTAATACAGAACGCAACAACCCTTGTATACCCGACTGTGAAGCCAATCATCAAATGCACCTGTTCGTACCTTTTGCCACGCCACCTGTGATATAATCCTGTTGTTGACTTCTTGCTGCGAGACAATCAGTGACATGGTTCTTTTAACAAATAAATCACCAAAGTGTAAAAGAAACTCACCAGAGTGATATACTGAGTTCAGAAAGTAAACCGAAGTCAAGAAAAAAAAAAATTCCATATTAAATGCCAAGTCTGTACATATCGATTTCCATCAACAGACGCAAAATTCAAACAAACAACACGATCTTTCGAAAAGAGCAGACCAATGTGTGTTGGCATCCTGGGGAAACTAGAAATTCCTGCCTCATGGTGACATAGTCTACAGCGTATTGTATCCATGGTTACAGTCTCTTTGTTCAATAACGAATAATGCTGAGAGCGTGCTTGACAACTGCGGGATCACTTTAACCTCTTCACACCGAATTTGAGTGCCTTATTTTCAGGAAAACATTCCTTTATCTCATTAATGGAGTTTCCTGGAGAAATGACAATAAAAATAAATAATGTATCAGGTAAGAATAATTAGCCAAGAATGATTCACAAAACCTTGCTGTTATGAGAGGCCATCTTTGTCAAATGAAAATGTTCATACAAATTTTGTAATTAATGTACTACTTGGCATGTGACTGCTTCACCTGCCTTTGGGCAAGGGGGAAAGGGTCACGGAGCCACATATTATATATATATATATATATATATATATATATATATATATATATATATATATATATATATATATATATATATATATATATATATTGTAACGATTTTGAGAAGTGGGTAACGAATTTGAGAAGTGTAACGGTTTTTAAGAAGTGTAACAATTTTGGAGGAAGTGTAACGAATGTGAAAACGTTACAATGTGAACGTTACAAAAGTACTAGGGCATGCCCGTACGTGGGTGCCCGTTCCTTGCCAAAAAAAAAAAAAAACGCTACCCGTACGCTCTACCCCGCCCGTACGCCCGTACGCCCGTAAACAAAAAAAACAACGCTCTTCGCTTCCGCCCTTCGCTCTGACTGAATTGGGAGAAATAATGCGCATAAGAAATCGAGAAATTATTATTTTCTCCGGAAGAAATCGAATTACGAACCGTAATGGCGCACGCGCTCGGCTCGGCTCGCTCTCACATCGGCCACGCCTACGCAACAACGCGTTCTGTGATTGGCTGCCGGAAGTGCAGTCTTCACTGTCCGGAAGGTCGCATATCGCAGTTACGATGAATCGCAAATTAGTTTTAATTAGTTTTAAAACATAGTTGAACGCCAACATAGTTTGCCAACGTGAAATAAATGAATACGCTCTCAAATGTGCCGTCCGAGGCAGAGTCTGTTCGCCACGTTCGGCACACGTGATAGCTCGCTGCTCTCTGATTGGTCGAATCGTTTTTTGGACATAGCTCGGTAACTACTTCTCCGATTAATATGAAACCTTGAAAAGGCACATCCTCGGGTCCCCAGCAATATACCTGGCAAGTTTAAAGTATATCGGACCGGTAGTTGTCGAGAAACAGCGGTCACAGACAAACAGACATACATACATACATACATACATACATACATACATACATACATACATACATACACACAGAGATTACTGGAATTATAGATAGATGGTAACACCCTGTTAATGTAAATAATGGTCGCAGCCGTCCTCCTAGTTAATTCCATGAAACTTACACGCAGGTCACGATATATCTTTTAAATAGTGTATTTCCTTATTCCATGTAGGCTAAATCTGTGTTTCCCACTAGATTGACTTTGCATTGTATCAAACAAAATAAGCATAGGCCCTTGCAATTTCCCCAAACATCTCCGCTCTCCAAAGTTCCTTTCAAAAGGGTGGGAGTTGTTTTCAATCCCGCAGGCCGCCATTGCCCATGTGCTAATCTCGGAGAAGAAAGGCGTGTCTCCACCTCGTCATAAGAGGGGAGGAGTGAGCCAGCCCTAACAGCCAATCAGCACCGTGGTGAGCGACCCGGTAGGCGTGCCCTCGGAGCCGGCGGCTTGATTCCGCCCGAGGTGATAAAAGCGACTGTAAGGGACTGCTTTACCAGATGACTTGGGAGATGACCTGGGAGATGAGCAAAGAGGCGGCACCAAGAGGAGCGGTGAGATGCGAAACGCTCCAAGCCAAAGAGGAGAGGTACTCGGCAAGGAAACCAGCTTTGGAGAGATGCGCTGAAAGGAGGGAGACGGCTCCACCACAAGAAGAGGAGCAGGTGTGCCGAACCAGCGCGTGACGTCTACAGCAGCGGATACGCGACGGAGGGTTTTCCCGCCAAAAACCGCGAGGAATTGAGAGCTGCTGCATCCGACCTTGCCTCCCTCTCAAGCAATCCACCTCAAGCCCTACCTGCCTGCAATATCCCCTGTGTAAGTGTGAACGTCCTGTCCTACTCGTTGTCTTGGGGTTAAGTAAAATGAATAGTTTAAGCTAACAATGCACTGTGTGACTGCTTCTTCCATCCATTGCTGTAAATAATTTTGGTCGCTCTTCCTTTTTGCTTGTGTGTGTATAATAAATCTGTTCTTCCTCCGTACTCTGTCTTTTTCTCTTTTCCTTCTCTTTCGGTCGCTTTAGAGGTTTCCCGATTGAATATCTGTGGGGCGATCTGGTCAACGTCGGGTGGAATCGGGTTCTAATCGGGGAGTAACTGTTCGGACGCGGTAATACACCACCGCTCGGTCAATATAACATCTAAAACCGCGTCTGTAACAATATATATATATATATATATATATATATATATATATATATATATATATATATATATATATATTGTTGTGGATATGAGGATTGTGATTTTGTAGTATTGTAAAAATATCGCCCTCCTTCCTCCAGTTGTGTATAAAGGTCAAAAGGGCGTCCCGTAATTAGGTCATAAACAATCACGTTTAGCCAATCATAGATTTCCTCCTTGTTGGTAGTTTATTTCCTTATTCTATGTAGGTTAAGGCCATGTCTTCCATTAATTGACACTCCATTGCACCGAATTCACATCGATAGATCCCCTTTCATTTTCATTTAACAAAGCCTCGATTGCAAACTACATTCGCCGCAGCTGCTGGGCGGTTTTCACCGTGACTCCATTAGCCACGAGGTGGGCTTGGAGAAGAAGGGGGAGGAGCCGCCGAATCCAGGGCGTGCCCGCCCATCGTCATCAAGGGTGGAGCCAGAGGGCCCGTGCCGACCAATCAGGGCCGAGGCGAGCTCACCAATGGGCGTGTTCTAGAGGCCGGCGGCTTGATCGCCGGCGGCGTTATAAAAAGCGCGCGCGGAAGCCTTTGAGTAGAGTGATGAGAAGGAGTCGAAGGTGGTTGCGTTTAAGTGAGAAGTGCCAAGAAAGAGTTGCACCAAGGATCGCTGAAAGGGGAGTCAGAGATACGGCAGAAGTGCGAAGTGCCAAGTGCGAAGTGCCAAGTAGGACAAGTGCCAAGAAAGAGTTGCACCAAGGATCGCTGAAAGGGGAGTCAGAGATACGGCAGAAGTGCGAAGTGCCAAGTGCGAAGGGCCAAGTAGAACATGTGCCAAGTGCGCAGTGCCAAGTGCGTAAAGAACAAGTGCGAAGGGCCAAGTGTGAAGTGCCAAGTGAGAAGCGCCAAGAGAGAGTTGCACAGAGGTGCCAAGAAAGAGTCCGAAGGAGCAGCTTTGGAGAGCGCACGGTGCACCGGAGGAGCTTGGCCGTGCAGTTTGGAACCACGGCGGTTTTGGCGATCCCAGCTCGAGTATTGACGGCGGCTGTCCGCTTCCAGCCCGACCGATCCCCGCTGAACCTCCCTCTCCCGCCAAGCTATTCCTCCTTCCGATCATTCCTGCCTGCAAATTCCCATTCGTGTGAGTCCGTCTTTGTTTGTCTTGTCCTTGGGTTTCTAAGTAAGACTGAATAGGTAAGCTAGAATTTTCACTGTGTCTCCTTGATTTCTTCTGTAAATTATTTTATTATCCTTCCTTCTCCTTGGTTTCTTTTGGTTGTAAATAGCAAATAAATTATATTCGTATTTCCTACTTCTGTCTTCCTCTTCTTCACATCCGTGTCGCCTTTGTCTTTTCCCCATTGAATATCTGTGGCACGATTTGGCCCACGTTGAAGGAATCAGGTCTTAGTCATTGTTAATAGTTCGGGCCGCGGCCACCATCCGCTCGGCAAATCAACACCTTATCCGCGGTCCGTAACAATATA
>NC_136264.1:8337799-8442799 GCF_964187855.1 Myxine glutinosa | reverse complement strand
ACAAACAGGAAATTTTGACCAAATCGAAAATTTTCCAAATTGAGCCACATTTGGCTTTCCCTTAAACCTGGCTTCTTGTCCACAGTTTGTTGCTCACTCTCTGATGATGCTGCCATTTTTGGTGGAAGGTACTGCTTTAGCGCCATCTCCTGGATAGAGAGGACGAAGAGCGAGGAGAGAAGGGGGATTTCATTCATTCATTCATTCTTGTGCACCACAATGCTGCTGAGGGCATCATTTCTGGAGGGGGGCAGGAGGGCGCAATGGGCCGGAAGTGGGGAAAACTGCTTCCCCTAAATGTCAACTGTGGGGATGTGATTTTTGCCGTCGATCCAAAGGGATGGAAGAGAGAAATGAGTGTGCAATCACTCAAACCATCAGGATATGTGGGGCAAATTTGTTTTATGGAATTTTTAGCAGCACGGTTTTCTTTTGCATAAACTGTTGAGGCTCATAGAAGAGTGGGCATGCAGCGGATCAGGAGGCAGCAGAACAAAATGAACTGAACAGAAGGGGAAACACACCAACAGCAGGTGGATTTTATACGGGGGAAGATGCCCAGTCGGTGCCTGTCATTGGAGGTCAACTTCGGAATGTGGTTTGTCCAAGAGTGATGCATAATACATGTAACAATAATATTTGCTAAATGTGTCTGGCAATATTTCCCATTCGATCTTTAACTCCTTTCCTTTCCCTTATATTGACTCACAAATAAAAGCCTTGGGCAATATGTTGTGTTTTGCAAAGATGAGGTTTCACTACTTAAAATGTATCGAGCCCCCCTGAGGCCCCCAATCGATGACTCGATTTGCGTCGATTATGGTATATACTATTAAAATTCAAAATGAGCAGCTCTGCGAGATCTCTTGATTTCGGGTGTTTCAATCCGGCTCATTGGATAAACTTTGGGTGGCTAATTGGATAAACTTTGGGTGGCTAATTGGATAAACTTTGGATAGCTAATTGGACAAACTTTGGGTGGCTAATTGGATAAACTTTGGGTGACTAATTGGATAAAATTTGGGTGGCTAATTGGATAAACTTTGGGTGGCTAATTGGATAAACATAGGGTGACTAATTGGATAAAATTTGGGTGGCTAATTGGATAAACTTTGGGTGGCTAATTGGATAAACTTTGGGTGACTAATTGGATAAACTTTGGGTGGCTAATTGGATAAACTTTGGGTGGCTAATTGGATAAACCTTGGGTGGCTAATTGGATAAACATAGGGTGACTAATTGGATATACTTTGGGTGGCTAATTGGATAAACTTTGGGTGGCTAATTGGATAAACTTTGGATGGCTAATTGGATAAACGTTGGGTGGCTAATTGGATAAACTTTGGGTGGCTAATTGGATAAACTTTGGGTGGCTAATTGGATAAACTTTGGGTGGCTAATTGGATAAACTTTGGGTGGCTAATTGGATAAACTTTGGGTGGCTAATTGGATAAACTTTGGATAGCTAATTGGACAAACTTTGGGTGGCTAATTGGATAAACTTTGGGTGACTAATTGGATAAAATTTGGGTGGCTAATTGGATAAACTTTGGGTGGCTAATTGGATAAACATAGGGTGACTAATTGGATAAAATTTGGATGGCTAATTGGATAAACTTTGGGTGGCTAATTGGATAAACTTTGGGTGACTAATTGGATAAACTTTGGGTGGCTAATTGGATAAACTTTGGGTGGCTAATTGGATAAACCTTGGGTGGCTAATTGGATAAACATAGGGTGACTAATTGGATATACTTTGGGTGGCTAATTAGATAAACATAGGGTGACTAATTGGATAAAATTTGGGTGGCTAAATGGATAAAATTTGGGTGGCTAAATGGATAAACTTTGGGTGGCTAATTGGATAAACTTTGGGTGACTAATTGGATAAACTTTGGGTGGCTAATTGGATAAAATTTGGGTGGCTAATTGGATAAAATTTGGGTGGCTAATTGGATAAAATTTGGATGGCTAATTGGATAAAATTTGGGTGGCTAATTGGATAAAATTTGGGTGACTATTTGGATAAAATTTGGGTGGCTAAATGGATAAACTTTGGGTGGTTAATTGGATAAACTTTGGGTGACTAATTGGATAAACTTTGGGTGGCTAATTGGATAAACTTTGGGTGGCTAATTGGATAAACTTTGGGTGGCTAATTGGATAAACTTTGGGTGACTAATTGGATAAAATTTGGGTGGCTAATTGGATAAACTTTGGGTGGCTAATTGGATAAACTTTGGGTGGCTAATTGGATAAACATAGGGTGACTAATTGGATAAAATTTGGGTGGCTAATTGGATAAACTTTGGGTGGCTAATTGGATAAACTTTGGGTGGCTAATTGGATAAACTTTGGGTGGCTAATTGGATAAACTATGGGTGGCTAATTGGATAAACTTTGGGTGGCTAATTGGATAAACTTTGGGTGGCTAATTGGATAAACTATGGGTGGCTAATTGGATAAACATAGGGTGACTAATTGGATATACTTTGGGTGGCTAATTAGATAAACATAGGGTGACTAATTGGATAAAATTTGGGTGGCTAATTGGATAAACTTTGGGTGACTATTTGGATAAAATTTGGGTGGCTAAATGGATAAACTTTGGGTGGCTAATTGGATAAACTTTGGGTGACTAATTGGATAAACTTTGGGTGGCTAATTGGATAAAATTTGGGTGGCTAATTGGATAAAATTTGGGTGGCTAATTGGATAAAATTTGGGTGGCTAATTGGATAAAATTTGGATGGCTAATTGGATAAAATTTGGGTGGCTAATTGGATAAAATTTGGGTGGCTAATTGGATAAAATTTGGGTGGCTAATTGGAAAAACTTTGGGTGGCTAATTGGAAAAACTTTGGGTGGCTAATTGGATAAAATTTGGGTGGCTAATTGGATAAAATTTGGGTGGCTAATTGGATAAAATTTGGGTGGCTAATTGGATAAACTTTGGGTGGCTAATTGGATAAAATGTGGGTGGCCAATTGGATAAAATTTGGGTGGCTAATTGGATAAAATTTGGGTGGCTAATTGGATAAAATTTGGGTGGCTAATTGGATAAACTTTGGGTGGCTAATTGGATAAACTTTGGGTGGCTAATTGGATAAACTTTGGGTGGCTAATTGGATAAACTTTGGGTGAGTATTTGGATAAACTTTGGGTGGCTAATTGGATAAACTTTGGGTGACTAATTGGATAAACTTTGGGTGGCTAATTGGATAAAATTTGGGTGGCTAATTGGATAAAATTTGGGTGACTATTTGGATAAAATTTGGGTGGCTAAATGGATAAACTTTGGGTGGTTAATTGGATAAACTTTGGGTGACTAATTGGATAAACTTTGGGTGGCTAATTGGATAAACTTTGGGTGGCTAATTGGATAAACTTTGGATGGCTAATTGGATAAACTTTGGGTGACTAATTGGATAAAATTTGGGTGGCTAATTGGATAAACTTTGGGTGGCTAATTGGATAAACTTTGGGTGGCTAATTGGATAAACATAGGGTGACTAATTGGATAAAATTTGGGTGGCTAATTGGATAAACTTTGGGTGGCTAATTGGATAAACTTTGGGTGGCTAATTGGATAAACTTTGGGTGGATAATTGGATAAACTTTGGGTGGCTAATTAGATAAACATAGGGTGATTAATTGGATAAAATTTGGGTGGCTAATTGGATAAACTTTGGGTGGCTAATTGGATAAACTTTGGGTGGCTAATTGGATCAACTTTGGGTGGCTAATTGGATAAACTATGGGTGGCTAATTGGATAAACTTTGGGTGACTAATAGGATAAACTTTGGGTGACTAATAGGATAAACTTTGGGTTTTTTTTTTTTTGTATACAGAGTCGAGGCTCGTGAAAGAGCTAACATTTATCAAACAAACAAATCAAACAAACAAGTAAACAAAGTATATAAAAATGGGAGCGGTCGACAAGATGGGGAGAGAAGGGGAGGAAGCACACAAACACAACATTTGAGGGCAGGGACATCGGGAGATGTGTGGGAGGCAGAGGGCCTGGGGGGAGGCAGGATAGGTATAAAACGCAAGGACACCAAGGACTTCCAGGAAAGACGACAAAAGTCACCTCAAAAAAGTGGATTTGGGATGAAGTTAGCGGGGGTAGAAAAGATCAAGGTTTTGGATTGGGGAAGATAAGAGATGGTGGTGAACAGCCGTTTTAAAGACCTGGAGGGAGGAGTGGGATTGAAGAGAGTGAGGGAGTTTGTTCCCGAGGCGGGAGAAAAGAGGAATGAAGGAGTGAAGGTGAGCAGAGAGTCTTGATTTTGGCAGTTTAACCATAAGAGGGTTGCAGGCAGATCTTGTGCGACCTGCAGGAATATTTGGGGGACAGAGCCCAGAGAGAGCTGGGGGAGCAAGGCTGGAGAGGAGTCGGTAGAAGACGGAAAGACCACCAACCTGCCTGCGGTGATTAAGTGAAAGGCCCTCGGAGATAGCGTCATCGCGGGACATTCCAATGATTCTGAACGCTTTGGTTTCAACAGCGTGAAGCCGAGCCAGGTGTGAGGCAGGAGCACCATCCCAGGGGGGAGAGCAGTATTCCATTGAGCTGCGGATGAAAGCCTTGTATGTGGTGAGGAGCTCAGGTGTGCCAAGGAAGGACTTCGCACGACGGAGGATGCCCAGTCGGCGACTGGCTTTGGAGGCCAGCTTTGAAATGTGGTTTTCCCAGGAAAGATCATGGCAGATAGTGAGACCCAAAAGCTTGAGTGACAGAACTTCTTGGAGAGGATTATTCAGAAAGTAGATGGGAGGGTTGTCCAGTCGGTCTTTTCGGAGAGACATCGTAAGAGTGTGAGATTTGTCAGGATTGAAAAAAAAAAAAACCTAAGTTTTATCCAATTAGTCACCAAATGTTTATCCAATTAGCTTCCCAAAGTTTATCCGATTAGCCACCTAAGTTTTATCAAATAAGTAACCCACGTTTATCCAATTAGTCACCCAAGATTTATCCAATTAGTCACCCAAAGTTTTTCCAATTAGCCACTCAAAGTTATCCAATTGGTCACCAAATGTTTATCCAATTAGCTATCCAAAGTTTATCCTATTAGCCACCTAAGTTTTATCCAATTAGTCAGCCAATGTTTATGCAATTAGCCACCCAAGATTTATCCAATTAGTCACCCAAATTTTATCCAATTAGCCACCCAAGGTTTATCCTATTAGTCACCCAAAGTTTATCCTATTAGTCACCTAAGGTTTATCCAATTAGCCACCCAATTTATCCAATTAGTCACCCACGTTTATCCAATTAGCCACCCAAAGATTATCGAATTAGCAACCCAATTTATCCAATTAGTCACCCACATTTATCCAATTAGCCACCCAAAGTTTATCGAATGACTAATTGGATACTAATTGGATAAAATTTGGGTGACTAATTGGATAAAATTTGGGTGGCTAATTGGATAAAATTTGGATGGCTAATTGGATAAACTTTGGGTGACTAATTGGATAAACCTGGGATGGCTAATTGGATAAACTTTGGGTGACTAATTGGATAAACTTTGGGTGGCTAATTGGATAAACTTTGGGTGGCTAATTGGATAAACTTTGGGTGGCTAATTGGATATACCTTGGGTGGCTACTTGGATAAACTTTGGGTGACTAATTGGATAAACTTTGGGTGACTAATTGGATAAACTTTGGGTGGCTAATTGGATAAACTTTGGGTGGCTAATTGGATAAACTTTGGGTGGCTAATTGGATAAACTTTGGGTGGCTAATTGGAGAAACTTTGGGTGGCTAATTGGATAAACTTTTGGTGACTAATTGGATAAACTTTGGGTGGCTAATTGGATAAACTTTGGATGGATAATTGGATAAACTTTGGGTGGCTAATTGGATAAACATAGGGTGACTAATTGGATAAAATTTGGGTGGCTAATTGGATAAACTTTGGGTGGCTAATTGGATAAAATTTGGGTGGCTAATTGGATAAACTTTGGGTGGCTAATTGGATAAACTTTGGGTGGCTAATTGGATAAACTTTGGGTGGCTAATTGGATAAACTTTGGGTGGCTAATTGGATAAACTTTGGGTGGCTAATTGGATAAACTTTGGGTGACTAATTGGATAAACTTTTGGTGGCTAATTGGATAAACTTTGGGTGACTAATTGGATAAATCTTGGGTGGCTAATTGGATAAACTTTGGGTGACTAATTGGATAAATCTTGGGTGGCTAATTGGATAAACTTTGGGTGACTAATTGGATAAACGTGGGTGACTAATTGGATAAACGTGGGTGACTAATTGGATAAATCTTGGGTGGCTAATTGGATAAACATTGGGTGACTAATTGGATAAATCTTGGGTGGCTAATTGGATAAATCTTGGGTGGCTAATTGGATAAATCTTGGGTGGCTAATTGGATAAATCTTGGGTGGCTAATTGGATAAACTTTGGGTGACTAATTGGATAAACCTTGGGTGGCTAATTGGATAAAATTTGGGTGACTAATTGGATAAATCTTGGGTGGCTAATTGGATAAACTTTGGGTGACTAATTGGATAAACGTGGGTGACTAATTGGATAAACTTTGGGTGACTAATTGGATAAATCTTGGGCGGCTAATTGGATAAACTTTGGGCGACTAATTGGATAAATCTTGGGTGGCTAATTGGATAAATCTTGGGTGGCTAATTGGATAAACTTTGGGTGACGAATTGGATAAATCTTGGGTGGCTAATTGGATAAATCTTGGGTGGCTAATTGGATAAATCTTGGGTGGCTAATTGGATAAATCTTGGGTGGCTAATTGGATAAACTTTGGGTGACTAATTGGATAAACCTTGGGTGGCTAATTGGATAAAATTTGGGTGACTAATTGGATAAATCTTGGGTGGCTAATTGGATAAAATTAGCTACCCAAAAATTGGATAAATAGCCATTTTCTCTCTCTCCCATTTTGCAGGGCTGGTGGGTGTGTGATTGAAGTGAAATTGTCTTCTGTCATTCTCTCCTTCAGGAGTAATGATGTCGACATCCCTTCCCTGAAGCGCCGACACTGACGGAAAGAATGAAGGTCAGCAGCAGGAGGGGGCGGAGGGCCATCCAATTCCAGGAAGGCAAGGTCGTGGTATAGGCATAATTTTTGCGACTCGTGGCTTAAAGAACCTGCGTTCAGGGGATGGCTTGCAAAACGTGGCAATAAGCAAGCGGTTTGCACAGTTTTAACGATCACTTCAAAAACCCCAACAAACAAGCTCTCATGAGACATGCGTCATCAAGTAAACACACAAAAGCCATGGATGCAACTAAAAGCCGCGTCAATATTGGGACCTATTTAAAGCCAAGGAAATCTTCAGATTCAGATCCTGAGGAATTGACTGCCAAGGCCGAGCTTCTGATGGTAGGATTCATGACGGAGCACCGCATTCCTTTCGCACAAGCTGATCATATGGTTGATTTGTTGAAGGCTATGATTCCCGACAGTGCGATCACAGCAAATATGAAATTGAAACGTACGAAAGCTTCGTATATCATGAAGGATGGTGTCGCATTCGAAGAGAAGAATTCAGTAGCCTCTATCTGCCAGACGCAGTATTTTTCGTTGTTGATCGATGAATCTACGGATATACAGTCACGTGAAAAAGTAAGTACACTCCAAGTAAAGTTTTGACTTTTTCAACATATTTCAACATACAGCTATTTGATCTTCATTTCAACAATATTGATAGATAAAGGTGATATAATACAACAAATATCATGAAACATTTACATTTTGTAGTCCATTGTATAATTTAAATAAACATAAATGCAAATTTTGCATGTGGAAAAAGTAAGTACACCCTTGGCTCTAATAGGTGGTATTGCCCCCTTTGGCAGAAACAACCTCAAGTAGGCGTTTCTTATAACTGTCTACCAGTCTCTGACATCGACTGGGAGAAATTTTTGACCACTCCTCCATGCAGAATTCTTTCAGCTGTGCGATGTTTGAGGGGTTTCTTGCATGCACAGCTCGTTTCAAATCCCCCCACAACATCTCGATGGGATTTAGATCCGGGCTTTGACTTGGCCATTCCAGAACCCTCCATTTCTTTCTTTTCAGCCATTCCTTGGTGGATTTACTGGTATGTTTAGGGTCATTGTCATGTTGCAAGGTCCACCTTCGGTTGAGCTTCAACTTTCTGACAGATGGCCTCACATTATCCTCAAGCACCCTCTGGTACAATGAAGAATTCATAATGGATTATATGATGGTGAGCTGCCCAGGCCCTGATGCAGCAAAGCTGCCCCAAACCATAATATTTCCACCACCATGCTTTACAGTTGGTGTCAGGTTCTTGTGGTCAAATGCTGTCTTTGGTTTTCGCCAAACATGTCTTCTGGTACTGTGGCCAAATAGCTCTAACTTTGACTCATCTGTCCAGAGCACATTGTTCAAGAAGTGCTAGTCTTTGCCTAGGTGTTCATTGGCAAACTTTAGTCTTGCGCTCTGTTCTTTCTGGACAGCAAATGTTTCCTCCTGGCACACCACACCTCCCATGTAGATCAAATTTGTGCAGCCTCTTTCTAATGGTAGACTCGTGCACTTTGACATCAACAGTGGCAAGAGCTACCTGTAGGTACCGTGATGACATTCTGGGGTTCTTAGAGACTTCTTTCAGCATCTTGCGGTCTGCTCTCGGGCTGAACTTGCTGGGGCGGCCTGGCCTGAATAAGTTGGCAGTTGTTTGGAATCTTCTCCACTTGTTGATGATCTTCAAGGACAGTCGAATGATTGATTTCAAATTGTTTGGAGATCTTTTTAAATCCCTTCCCAGACTCGTAGGCATCTATAACCGTCTTTCTGAAGGCCTCAGAGAGCTCTTTTGATCTAGGCATGGTGACGCCGCACACTTCAACAACAAAGAGCAAACCAAACTAAATGTCTGAGGTTGCCATCCAAAGAGCTCGTAGACGCAGTGTGCTCCAGAGTGCCATTCCCGCTACACCACCCGACTGGAAAATGCTGCAGAGCAGAACTCCACCATCATTTTGCCACATAAGACAGGTTCCTCCAAGATCCTCTCTAACGATGTTCTAATCATTTGCACCTGAGCTGGTGCACCTGATTCTAATTTTAGGTATTTGAACTAGTGATAAATGTAGGGGTGTACTTACTTTTTCCACATGCGAAATTTGCACTCATGTTTATTTAAATTATACAATGGACTACAAAATGTAAATGTTTCATGATATTTGTTATATTATATCACCTTTATCTATCAATATTGTTGAAATGAAGATCAAATAGCTGTATGTTGAAATAGGTTGAAAAAGTCAAAACTTTACATGGGGCGTACTTACTTTTTCACATGACTATCTATCCACCAGGTTTTAGTGGTCGTCATCCGTTTTTGTAAAGATAATGCAGTCCATGATGCCCTGCTTGATATCATAGAAGTTGAAGATGGAACGGCAGATGTCCTGTACCAATCAGTGAAGAAACTGCTAAATGACAAGGGCATACCGTTGAGCAATCTGATTGGCTTTGCTGCAGATAATTGCTCGACCATGATGGGTTCTACTAGTGGTTTTCAGGCACAATTGAAATGAGACTTACCCGATGTTTTTGTTCTGGGATGTGTCTGCCACTCTTTCGCGCTATGTGCTAGTCATGCTAGTCTCCGGCTCCCTTCGTGGCTGAAAACGTTCCTAAAAGACGTGTGTGGCTATTTTGCACGCAGTTCAAAACGGATGAGGGAGTTCGCAATGATTCAGGAAGTCGTGAAAACAGTCAGTCACAGGATTCTGAAGATGGCCCAGACAAGATGTCTTTCACGCAGTATGGTCGTCGCTAGAATACGAGAGCAGTGGGAACCTTTGAAGTTGTTCTTCCAGGCAGAATCACCCAAAGACAAAGTGGATGGCGCTGCGAGTATATTCAAAGTCATGGCAACGCCTGGTTCCAAGCACATGCTTCTTTTGTTGAATTATGTGCTGTCAAAGATTGATAGTATGAATCTCCAGTTCCAGTCAGAGGACCTCAGGGTTCACAAGGTTTTCAAATCGATCAGGGATACATACAGGGAGATCCTATCAATGTTCGTATGCAATGAGGTCATTCTCACCCCAGATGTGGCAACCATTGACCTTACCTCGAAGAGTAACCATCACCCCATCACGGAAGTTCATCTTGGTGGGCGTTGCTGTGCTGAGATGCAGAAAGTATCGCTCGGTGACACGGAGACGCGCTTTAGAGAGGAGTCCATCGAGTTTCTCATCGAACTGTGTGTCCAGATCCATAAGCGGTTTCACTTCTCAGAGGACAGTGTGTTGTCCATGATTTCTTGTCTCGATCCAGAGAGGCTTTGTCAAGACAACAGACTATGACCTCTCTGGTGAAACTGGCGCTTAATTCCCTCGACTGGTTCCAGAGGCTGATCTGAACAAACTGGAGGATGAATGGCGGACCCTTCTGTATTCGTGCGACCAGTTAAGCAGGTGGCGGATGGATCTGCCGAGCCGAAATTCCCTGTACTCTGCCGACTGATGTGCGCATTGCTCGCACTTCCGCATTCGTCGGCGTGTTGCGCGAGTGTTTTCAGAGGTGAACATGGTGAAGACTCCAACAACCAATCGACTACATGCATCGACCGCCGCCAACAGACTCCTGGTGAGACAACACTTGGTGCGTCAGGGAAGACAGTGTTACAGTTGGACGCCGTCCAAAGAGCTCGTAGACGCAGTGCGCTGAATGGCGGGCCATTCCCAGAGTGCCATTCCCGCGACACCACCCGACTGGAAAATGCTGCAGGAGCAGAACTCCACCATCACTTTCTATGACGTAGTTGATGATGAGTAATGATGAGGCCGTTTTGCGCACTTTACGCAACTTTTTTCGTTAAAAAAGTTTGTTCGACAGTTCATTTGTCAATAAAGTTTGTATCGTAAACAATATTTACAAGTTTGTTATCATTTAGCAGTCGATATCCAATGAAAACTTGGCATTTGGTGAAATCTACTTCAATTTGTTGACATTTAGGCACCCGATTGGTGAAATTCGAAAAACCCGAGTGGCAACACTGCTCGGTAGAGCGCACACCTCCACCTGGCTGAACAGTTTATGCTTTGTATCCACTGATAGGCCAGATCTGGATCCGGACCTGAACCAAAATCGAATCGGCTTTTTCTTGTCACCAACCTAACTCATCCACAAAGTTTCGTCCGAATCCGTCCACAACTTTTTGAGATATCCTGGTCACAAACAAACAAAACAAACACTTTTTTGAAACACCAACTTCTTTCCTGGAAGTCCTTGCAGTGTCCTTGTATTTTATACTTCTCCCACCCCCTCCCCCTTCACACGCCTCCTCCCCCCAAGCCCTCCCCCTCCCACAGATCTCCCGGTGTCCCTGCTCTCAAATGTTGTGTTTGTGTGCTTCCCCTTCTCTCCCCATATTGTCTACCGCTCCCTCTTTTTATATATTTTGTTTGTCTGTTTGATTTTTATTTTTGTGATAAATGTTAGCTCTTTCACGAGCCTCGATTCTGTATACAAAAAAAAGAAAAATAAAAAACAACAACAAACAAACAAACAGACAGCCAGATAGGGGTGAAAACATAACCTCAATCGATCTTTGGTTACTGAGGTAATAATCATTTAATAAACCTTTGGTATAATAAGCATGAGTTACCAGCACGAGTTACCCGCACGAGTTACCCGCACGAGTTACCAGCACGAGTTACCAGCATGAGTTACCAGCACGTTACCAGCATGAGTTACCAGCACGAGTTACCAGCACGTTACCAGCATGAGTTAGCAGCACGAGTTAGCAGCATGAGTTACCAGCACGAGTTACCAGCACAATATTTCTCCAAGTCAGCTTTGCCCTTTTCGGTGTCTGCGGCCCCACGTGACCGATCTTGGAGGTCGTTATCGTCGTGCTTGAAAGGCCAGATAAGATGGCGTCCACGTGGTGCACCGGAAGCGTGCGTGGTGATAAGAGTGCGGCCTGGACGTGACTGGACCAAATCGTGCTCTTGTGTCGCATTTTCCTCGTATTCACCACGACGATGTCGCATTCCCACACCAGTGTTCCGATCGACGTGCAGATTACGTTCGGGCCTTTCTTCGAAACTGGCGCCAAACGTTCCGCGTCAGCAGATACATTTTAAAAAAGCAACTGCAGACAAGTTCAAACTTTGATCTGGAAACATTTGATACTAAACCGCTCAATTTGGCCATTTATTTGGATTCTGTTCTGCAAAAATGTTGCTTCTCAGGACATCGTTAGTTTGTACAAAATTGGTAAATATGGAACAGCATGGACAACTGGAAGGTCTTGTGGAGAGCATACCTACACCAGGTGAACACGTTACCTTTTGTCTCCCACTTATTTCGTATCCGGCCTGTGGCTGCTGATTGCGTCATTACTGCGAGCACCGCTGTGCCAATGATACAGTGCCCCGTTACCTCCAGTCAGGTGAAAAAGTAAGTCCACCCCATGTAAAGTTTTGACTTTCTCAACATATTTCAACATACAGCTATTTGATCTTCATTTCAACAATATTGATCGATAAAGGTGATATAATACAACAAATATCATGAAACATTTACATTTTGTAGTCCATTGTATAATTTAAATAAACATAAATGCAAATTTCGCATGTGGAAAAAGTAATTACACCCCTACAGTTATCACTACTTCAAATACCTAAAATTAGAATCAGGTGCACCAGCTCAGGTGCAAACGATTAGAACATCGTTAGAGAGGATCTTGGAGGAACCTGTCTTATTTAAACCTCAGGCATTTAGTTTGGTTTGCTCTTTGTTGTTGAAGTGTGCAGCGTCACCATGCCTAGATCAAAAGAGCTCTCTGAGGCCTTCAGAAAGAAGGGTATAGATGCCTACGTGTCTGGGAAGGGATCTAAAAAGATCTCCAAACAATTTGAAATCAATCATTCGACTGTCCGGAAGATCATCTACAAGTGGAGAAGATTCCAAACAACTGCCAACTTGTTCAGGCCAGGCCGCCCCAGCAAGTTCAGCCCGAGAGCAGACCGCAAGATGCTGAAAGAAGTCTCTAAGAACCCCAGAATGTCATCACGGGACCTACAGGTAGCTCTTGCCACTGTTGATGTAAAAGTGCACGAGTCCACCATTAGAAAGAGGCTGCACAAATTTGATCTACACGGGAGGTGTGCCAGGAGGAAACCTTTGCTGTCCAGAAAGAACATCAGGGCAAGACTAAAGTTTGCCAATAAACACCTGGGCAAAGACCAGCACTTCTGGAACAATGTGCTCTGGACAGATGAGTCAAAGGTAGAGCTATTTGGCCACAGTCCCAGAAGACTTGTTTGGCAAAAACCAAAGACAGCATTTGACCACAAGAACCTGATACCAACTGTAAAGCATGGTGGTGGAAATATTATGGTCTGGGGCAGCTTTGCTGCATCAGGGCCTGGGCAGCTCACCATCATAGAATCCATTATGAATTCTTCATTGTACCAGACGGTGCTTGAGGATAATGTGAGGCCATCTGTCAGAAAGTTAAAGCTCAACCGACGGTGGACCTTGCAACATGACAATGACCCTAAACATACCAGTAAATCCACCAAGGAATGGCTGAAAAGAAAGAAATGGAGGGTTCTGGAATGTCCAAGTCAAAGCCCGGATCTAAATCCCATCGAGATGTTGTGGGGCATTTGAAACGAGCTGTGCATGCAAGAAACCCCTCAAACATCGCACAGCTGAAAGAATTCTGCATGGAGGAGTGGGCAATCCCAGTCGATGCCAGAGACTGGTAGACAGTTATAAGAAACGCCTACTTGAGGTTGTTTCTGCCAAAGGGGGCAATACCACCTATTAGATCACTTTAAAAATTAAATAACTCATATCCGAATCCATATTCAGATCTTCACCAAAATCGAATCGAATCGTCCTTGTCAGACACCCAACCTGTCCATAAAATTTCGTCCAAATCCGTCCACAACCTTTTGAGATATCCTGCTATGTATCGTTTTTGGCCCCATCTCCCAACGGTGAAGAATCACTTTAAAAATTATAGTAGCCGGATCCGGATCTTCACCAAAATCTTACCATTTCGTCTTTGTGACATACGCTACATATCTGCCAAATTTCGTCCGGATCCGTCCACAACGTTTTGAGATATCCTGCTCACAGACAGACAATACAGACAGGGGTGAAAACAATCTCCATCCACCACAGGTGGCAGGGGTAAAAAAATCCTTCCCACGCACTAAATTATATGACAAAAAAATAATGATGCACGAACTAGAATTTGATCAATTTTAAATTTCAATAATACGAGTAAATACGATTTATTCTACACCAACACAACCCAATTCCATCTCCAGGCACTGCACGACGTCATCGCCGGACACCGAAGGGGACCCGGTAATGATGCGCGCCGAAAGGGAGTACTCAGTTTTTACTCCGTTACTCGCAAAATTGAGGATTTCTCAAATATATTAGTTGGTCTCGTGTGTTATTCTGTCTGTCAATCGCCTACAGGTCACAATTTAACCCGATCTTCAAGAAACCTCACCAAATGGTAGAATTGGTCGTAAGAATGAAGCCTATTGATTTTGAGGTCAAAGGTCATCTTGAGGTCAAATTTCTAAAATCGCCATCTTTCATCCAATCGACTTGAAAATTGAACAGCATTTGCACATTGAGTCACTAAATTGGGAAACCAACTATTTTTGAGGTCAAAAGGTCAAAGGTCAACTCAAGGTTAAACTTCTCATTTCAATTTTCATCTGAAAAATAATCAATTTTAATCCAATTGACCCGAGCTTTCATTAGAATCGTCAATTTTTATATTGATGAAATGTAAATATTTTGGGGGCGAGGGGTGGATTTTGCTCTGCCATTATGTGACCTCGTTTGGTTGTTTGTTTGTTTGTCCGGGTGATACATCAGCCATCCTTCGAAGTAGGAAGCTGAAATTTGGGCACAATAGTGAGCACGTGCTTTGGTAAAAACCTTTTATTATTTTTATTTTTTTGCTTAATTAATGACTCAATTATTATCGATTTATTAAGTACTTATATATTTTCTCTCATCTGGGCAATATCTCAGGCACCTTTTGAGTTGGGATGCTGATATTTTGACATGACAATGACCAAGTGATTTGGCTGTAAAGGGTATTTTTGATTTATTGATTAATCAATTAATCGATCAATTATTTGATTACTCGATTAATTACTTATTTTTCAAAAGGTTACAGGTTGGGATGAAAAAGTGGTGGTTTAGGTATGCTATCAGCCAATTGATTAAGAAATCAATTATTTTACGATTACTATTTATTTATTTTAAATATGGAATTAATCAATCAATTATTGCATTATTATTTTCCTCCTACCTTGCTCCCTCAAAGTATCCGCTCTCTTTGCCACACTCTTCCCCCATCCACACCAGGTGCCCACCTCATTCATCTCAGCCGACATTTCACCAATCTCCACCTCAAGCTCATCTGCACACCAATCTCCTCCCTCAGTTCATCCATTCTCCTTCTATCCAGCCTCTTCACTCCCGCAATCCTCCCGATTCAGTTGTTCTCGCAAACCCGCAGCCTCCGTTGTTGTCTCTATCTGTGCCACTGTCTCCAGACCGTAAAGGTAGACCGGTGTTACACATGACATCAGAACCTTTCCTTTCAAACTTTGTCTGCTATTATTCCCTCCACTCTCCTCCACACTTTCACACCCACCTGAATCCTCCTCCGCACCTTTGCCTCTGAATTATCATCCCCAGTCACTGTTCCACCCAGATACTCAAACCTATTTCCTTGTCTGATGTCCTTCTCCTCCAACCAGATACTTATTTATTTTTCTCTGCTGCCCCACCCACATCACCTCCTTCTTCTCTAAACCCATTTTCAGCTCATGTTTCTCAAAATTCCTCCTTCCACTCTGCCAGTACTTCCTGCATCTCCCTCCAGTACTCTCCACTGCAACAGCCAGATCGTCCGCATACAATATCCTCCCCAGAATATCTTTCCTGTTTACCAGCTCCATCACCATGATAAACTGGAGTGCGCTGGGAGAGCTTCCCTGCCTCAAACCAATATCAACATTGAACTCCTCCAACATCCCAAGACCAACCAAAATTCTTCCCTGTATTCCTTTGTACATCCCTTCCACCAACCTAACTTCTGCTTCCGGCACTTTCATCTATCTCAGTGTCGCCATCACCATCTCTCTCCAGTTAGTGTCATAGACCTGCTCCAGATCCACAATCCCAATGCCATTTCACCTTGCACCTCCTACCTCTTCTCCACCAGCTGCCTCAGCAGGAATATCCCATCTGTCATCCCCCCTACCGTTTCTAAACCCCTGCTGCTCTTCTTCCCTGGGTCTTGAACATCCCTCTTCCACTTCCATATCGGCACAATTAAACCTGTCCTCCAATCCTCCGGAAGTTAACCCTCTCTCATACATAGATTCAACAACCTCTTCTTCCAACGAACTCAGAATCCTCCCGCTGCAATCATCATCGATGTACACACCTCACCAATGCCTTGCGCTCTTCCCTTCTTCATCCTTTTTTTTTTTTTTTGTATACAACATCGACGCTCGTGTAAGAGCTAACATCAATCACAAAAAAAAACAATCGGGCAAACAAAACATACAATGAAGCGAGCGGGAGACAAGATGGGGGGGGGGGGGAGACAGGGAAGCACACTAGTACAACAGCAGAGAACAGGGACATCGGGAGATCTGTGGGAGGGAGGGGGCTTGGGGGAAAGGAGGCATAGGAAGGCGGGTGGGAAAGGTATAAAACACATGGACACTGCCAGAACTTGCTGGAAGGAAAGAAGTCGGCATTTCCCAAAAAAAAAGAAGAAAAAAAAAGTGTATCTGGGGTGATTTAACGGGGGTAGAAGACATCAAGGTTTTGGATGGGGGAAGATAAGAGATGGTGGTACAAAGGATGGCAAAGAGATAGAGATGATTTTCAAGAGAGTCAGAGAGATCATTGATGAAGACCAGAAAAAGCACAGGGCCCAGAACACTGCCTTGGGGAACTCCAGCCTGAACAGGAAGAGGAGATGAGAGAAACCCATTCAGGGCCACACATTGCCTTCGACCAGAGAGGAAGTCCGCAAGCCATGAGTGGAGATTTCCATGGATACCATAGGAGGAGAGTTTGGTGAGCAGAGCGGGGTGCCAGACCGTATCGAAGGCACGTGATATGTCAAGGGAGACAGCTCTGATTTCCTGTTTGGCATTGAGGACCTCCATCCATTGTTGAGACAGCAGAAGCAACATGTCCAGAGTAGAGTGACCAGGTCTGAATCCAAATTGATGATCGGAGATCAAGCCATTGGAGAAGAGGAAGGATTTGATATCCGAAGCAATGATGGATTCCATGACTTTGCTGATGATTGGGAGAAGGCTGATTGGTCTGTAGTTGCTGGGATCTGTTTTTGCACCTTTTTTGTGTAAAGCGGTGATGTTGGCTGATTTCCAAGATGATGGTAGATGACCTTGAGCAAAAGCCATTCTTCAATGCCATTCGCACTTCCTCCTCCTCCGTGCTCTTCCCCAGCTCCACAAAACTCGGCAGCTCCATCTCTTCATTTAAAATTTGTAAAACGTGCGACCGTGACCCACTCTGCTGACGACAACGGGTTTGAGAGGTGGAGAGAGGTAGGGGGTTTGGGGAGAGTCGAGGACTTGGTCATATTTTACATTACGCTGAATTTCCATGTGTTCCTGCAGGTTTGAATTATTCCTCAACAACAATAACCCCTTGGAATAAAGCATGGTAGATGGACGCACTTTTTAGCAATAGATGCTGATTCTGGCTACTTATAAAGTTTAATGCATTTTCTTTAAATACACACAGCATAGACTTTAATTGTTTCAAAAGCATGATACTTGTAATGACCTTTCACCTCAAGGTTAAACGACCGATCAATACATTGAAAAAAAAATCTTATCATCCCAATAACAACACAGGGAATTCCTCGGGATTAAAACGTGGAAGTTACATTTTTATTGGACATTCCAAGCCAGAATCCTACTATCCATACAGGATGAAGTTCAAGTTTTCAGAAAGTATTCGCTCATAAATAGATTTACATAACATTTTTGAACCGCTTGATAAAACTTGAGCTCAGCGGTGGCATCAGTTTACTGCACTTGGAATCCCCGAGTACAGGTAAATCGACCACACCCCTCGCACATCAAAATAATATACATCAACTTGTAATCAGTTCTTCGATGACCTGTGTACCTGTGTATATTTTATGGAAAATATATACAACACAATGAAGCACGATACAGGGTCATTTTTTATTCGAGAACCCTAAATAAATCCCATACACTAAAAAACGATATCCCTTAGGAACCCAACATTTTGCGTGAATGTAGCCTCATGGTACAGAAAGATGTGGCATCATCCGGAGAGTTATCAGGTATCATGTGATTTATCACATGACCAGGCAGTGATGTTTAACGCTTTTCACTCAGTCACGCCACGGCACTCACTGTGCAAGAAATCATTTCTAGAACATTACATCAAGAATGCATCCTTCAGGGAATGGCAAATTGCATTTAAAAGTCGCTTTGGTCGTCGTAGGAAACCCTCAAAATCAGCGATATAGAAACTGGTGAAGCAGTTCAGAGAAACAGGCTTCGTGAAAGTTAAAAAGCACAACGTCAGCCAAGAGTCGGTCCAATAGAGGAAGTGGATGAAGTGCGGGAAAGAATGGAAGCCCAAAGAAATCTCCGAGATGTTTAGCACAACAAGCTCATTGTTCATATTCCAGTGCAAGGAAGGCCGTCAAGAGCCTCAAACTTTATCCGTACAAAATCCATGCAGTGCATCCGTTACTGGAGCCAGTTGACTGAGTGGCTCCAGAGGATGGGAAGAGAACAAGACAATGTTTTCGATGTTTTTTATGTTGTTTTTTTTTTACAGACGAAGCATGGTTTCATCTTTGTGGGCTTGAAAATTCACAAAACACTCGTTTATGCCTAAGTAAACAACCTGATGCAATGCATGAAAGGCCATTGCATTCCGCGAAAATTGGTGTTTGGTGTGCTGTAAATCGGCAAAGAATTATTGGCCAAATTTTCTTCTCAGAGTAAACACATAATCCATGAGTTTCTTGGGCACCTTAGAGAGGACAAAAATCAACCAAGGATGGTTCCACGAGTCACACTCCGCGATACAGCATGAACGAACATAGGCTACTCTTTGGTGACCGTGTAGTGTTCAGGTCATTATGGCCACCTCGATCCCAAGATTTTACGTCGCCAGATTTCATTTTGTGGGGGTATTTGAAGGATATAGTGTACGCTACAAATCCACACACTCTTGTCGAATTAAAGCAACCAGTGAGGTACCCGTGCTACGCACAGGTGGGAGGCCATAAGCAAACAGACAATGCAGAAACGACGAATGCTAAAGCATGAAACCAATAAATGCCACATTCCTGTAGCACCTTCAGTCGCATGTCCGACATGGACAACAAGTTCGTGAAGGACTTCCATGAAAAACGTACCCATTCGCAAACAAACGGGTACGTTTGTTCCATACCCAGTCAATGGTGAATCTGCATATGGCGATCCGTGAATTTCACGTTTATAAAGTGGAAACCGTCACGGCATTCCGTCATTCACTTGAACTCGATATCTCTTTTTTCATTCCAAACAGCATAACTCCAATCACAAATTAAATAACATTAATATAAAAAATAAACTTTTAACAACATTCGTGACAAACAAATATTTAAATCCTGATGTGAAGTTCCGTACGGTTGGGGAAATACAATTACGAATTCAAAATCGTAATTGTATTCTCTCAATTCCAATCATCCTTGATACTTTAATACTTGATACTTGATACTTTAACAAAACGATTAACACGATTAACGTTTAATGATTTAACATTACGATTGAATGACGGTTGTATTTGGATATTATCAAACAGGCGCATTGCCGTCATCTGTCCACTTCCACATTCGCTGCAGGTTCATAATTGTCATCAAAATCTAAACAGTATTTGTAGAATTTCAATAAAAGCCACATCACTGTTCATATCCGTAAATATTATTCCATCGTGTTTGGAAAAACTGGAAAATTTGAAAACTCGGAAAAACAATACAGCCTATTTTACTCCCAGGGGTCCCAGGAATACCCATCCAAAATATCGTTGCGGTCGGTTGAGCCGTTTTTGCGGTACCTTTGAACGGACAGACGGACATTTGGTGAATTCTAGTAAGATAATCAGTGACACAATCAGCACTATTCCCCAAGAAATACTACACTCTGTCAGAAAACATGTTGTGAAGAATGAATTTGTGCTTGCAACATGGTGGTGGAGACACTTCCAGCATTTCATTCAAGGTAATCAATTGTGTGGATCCTGACACATCTTTCTGTAACATTAGGCTACATTCACACAAAATATTAGGTTCCGAAGGGATATAGTTTTTCGTGTATGGGAATTATTTAGGGTTCTCGAATAAATAAAAAATACCCCGTATCTGAACCGAGCGCTCTATCTAAACATCAGAGCGAAGGGAGTCACCCATAACCCACACCCATAAGTCACCCACATAAATTCGTGGTTATGGGTGAATTTTCACAATGCAACTAAGCAGTTACCAGTTACCAGTTACCAGTTACCTTGTCATCTTCAAACCTCAATTCCTTTCCTTCCACACATTTTGCTTTCCTTCTGAAGAGACCCGGGAAAGATACGAGCAAAATATTGGACTTCGAGAGGTCAGCAAAGACGAGACACAAGTTGATCGATGTGAATCAATCAAAGGTCATGTCGGATCTTCACCCAAACCGGCTCCTTGAGCATTACAGTTCCATACGGTCTGCTGGTTGCTGAATGTCCTGCTCCGCTACCTGGGATGCTAATACTTCTTCACCTGGACGCAGGGAAAGGGACAGGAGAAAAATGCACAATCAAACCGTCATATACCAAATTAAGTTGAGAATCTGTCTTCCAAACTATACCAGTTATTAACCTGCATTGTTTGGCAAATCCACTCTGATAAAACAGAACCAGCATGTAAGCGCACCTTCTCCATGGTTCCTCAATCTTACAACAACAACAAAAAAAATCAATGCTCAATAACAGAATTAAGCAACTACAAAATGTCAATGTTTATTTCCTGTAACTCAGTACTAGATCTCACCTGGAACATTTTAAGTGGCACACTTCATGTATTATTTTCACAGGAAGCAATGGAGATCTGCATTTATTTGAACAATCCATGCAGCATGGTCAGGGTTGGTAGTCGGGCACAGACATGCATGCAGGAGCCAAAGAAGGAATGAAAGCAATGCACACACCATGCAGGAGAGGGCCACACCATGTAAGCACGTAGAAAACGAGGTTGTTCAGCATAATGCAGAAAACCCTTACAAACTTGGCTCGGAAGTATTTCTTTTCTTTTTTTTTTCCTCAAGCGTATTTTGCTAAACCACACGTGTGCTACATGCTATATTCACGAAAACATTCAATACCTTCAGAAAGTATTCACACCCCATGACGTTTTTCACATTTTGTTATGCTGCAGCCTGAATTTAAAATGAATTAAATTGAGATTTTTTGTCACTGATCTACACATAATACCCCATAATGTCAAAGTGGATTTTTTTTATTTTTTTTTATTTTACAAATCAATAAAAAATGAAATGCTGAAATGTCTTAAGTCAAGTATTCAACCCCCTTTGCTATGACATTCCAAATTGAGCTGAGGTGCATCCAATTTCCTTTGGTCATCCTTGAGATGTCTCCACAACTTGATTGGAGTCCAGCTGTGGGCAATTCTATTGAATGGACATGATTAAGAAAGAAACACACCTTTCTATATAAGATTCCACAGTCGACATTGCATGTCAGAGCAGAAACTCTACCAAGAAGTCCAAGAAACTGTCCATAGAACTGAGATAAATTTGTCTAAAATTGAACTCTTTGGCCTGAATGCAAAGTGCTACGTCTGGCGGAAACAAAGCACAGCTCTTCAGCCATCTAACACCATCCATACCGTGAAGCATGGTGGTGGGAGCATCATGTTATGGGGATGCTTTTCAGCAGCAGGGACAGGGAGACTTGCATGAGTAGAGGGTACAATGAATGGAGCCAAATACAGGCAAATCCTTGAGGAGAACCTGCTTCAGAGTGCAAAATACATCAGACTGCGGTGAAGATTTACGTTCCATCAAGAGAATGGCCGCAATCATACATCCAAAGCAACAATGGAATTGATGTTTGTTTCAGAACTTGATGTTTCAGAACAAGAACAGGAAAATCCTTGAGTGGCCCAGACTTGAATCCCATTGAGAATCTGTGGAAAGACTTGAAGATTGCTGGTCACTGACGCTCCCCATCAAACTTGACAGAGCTTGAGCAAATCTGCAAGGAAGAATGGGAGAAACTCCCCAAATACAGATGTGCAAAGCTGATACAGACATCCCCAAGAAGACTTGCAGCTGTAATCACTGCCAAAAGCGCTTTTACAAAGTATTGACTCAGGGGGTGAATACTTATGTAAGTTAGATATTTCTGTATTTCATTTTTAATTATTTTGTAAAAGTTTCTAAAAAAAAAATCCACTTTGACATTATAGGGTATCGACTGTAGGTCAGTGCAAAAAAAATAAAAAACTCAATTAAATCCATTTTTAATTCAGGCTGCAACAACAAAATGTGAAAAAATGTCACGGGGTGTGAATACTTTCTGAAGGCATTGTATCCAAACAAGTGAAGGTTGTTATCCCGCTTCGAATTGTCAAAATTATCTTGGTTAAGGTATATATGGACGTGGGAAGTAAAATAACTCAGTGCTGAAAGGAGCATATGCCTGTTTCAGCCAACAAGATGGACAAACAGTCAACTTCTGAAAACCTCTCTCTGATGTACCATATTCTTCACAAAGTGTCCACTAAAGCAGCTTCCTGAATAATGGAATACTGGGTAGTTTGCCATTGCCTTCACAGCAGACGTAGTTAGGGCAGTAATTTGGAATTTGGTCATGGTGCCGAGTTGTTAGTTCTGGGATAGTTCGCCCACTCTTGGCGAAGGACATTTTCACGGAATCTTCAACGTCCACCTGGCACCAACTAATGCCGACACAAGGGACGTGCATTTAACGTCCATCAGAGGGTCGACACACACACTGATGGATCACCCTGCCTGTGAAACACCGGGATGACAGTTTGTAGCTGGATCGGGATTCAAACCCAGACTAGATAGCTTAGAGGCGAAAGTGCGTACCTCCAGGCCATCCTGCCAGCCCTGAAACCATGAGGCTCTAAATGTCCATTTTATTAACTTTAATCAAGAACCCGAATCTTCAGTCACCAACAATGGCTTTTTTGTGTACAAAGTCAAGCCTCGTGGAGGAGCTAGAACATAGTAATTCAGCACTAACCTGGCACTAACCTCCGCCTGGTGAACAGTTTACGTTTTGTATCCCACTGATGGGCCGGATCTGGATTCACACCTGAACCAAAATCTAATCACCTTGTTCTTGTCACTTAACCAACTCATCCACCTAGTTTATTCATAACTCGTCCATAACTTTTTTAAATATCATGTTATATATTGCTTTTCATCTGATCTCTCAATGGTGAAGAATCACTTAAAAATTAAATAATTAACATATCCGAATCCATATTCAGATCTTCACAAAAATCGAATCGATTCTTCCTTGTCACACACACAACCTCTCCCCCAAGTTTCGTTCAAATCTGTCCACAAATTTTTGAGATATCCTGCTACATATAATTTTTGGCCATATCACTCAATGGTGAAGAATCATTTAAAAAATTATACTAGCCGGATCCGGATCCTCACCAAAATTGAATAAATTCTTCCTAGTCACATACACAAGCTGTCCAACAAATTTCGTCCAAATCCATCCATAACGTTTTGAGATATCCTGCTATATGTTGGTTTTAGCCCGATCTCCCAATGGTGAAGAATCGCTTTAAAAATTCTACCAGCCGGATCCGAATCCGGATCTTCACAAAAATTGAATCATTTCGTCCTTGCCACATACACAACCTGTCCAACAAATTTCGTCCGAATCCATCCACAACGTTTTGAGATATCTTATTCACAAATAAACAAACAAACGGACAGACGGACAGACAGGGTTGAAAACATAACCTCCATCCACCTTTGGTGGCGGAGGTAAATATCACATTAATTTATCAAAACGGTACTTAAATGATGTAGCTTTGTTCAATACTAAATAAATAAATATTTGAGTTATTTATTGCTGCATGTATTTTCTGCATATCTCGTGGGATTGTGAGTTGGACAGGTGACTGGGTGTGGACAGGTGGGGTGGGAAGGGGGTTGGCATTCTCTCAAGCGGGGATTAAACCCATTTCAATCCCCCCTCCCTCAAACTTGCATGTGCAGATTTTCTAAGTAAAAGCATCTTGTGCTTTACAAATATCTGCAGCAGGTAAGACTGATCAGTTGTAATCAGTTTTACCTGCTGCAGATTATTTGTACCTGTTTTACCTGCTTCATATGTGCATTGTTTGTGGGGAAAGAACCTCAAAATATGGAAAAGTGCAATATTTGCCATAAATGTACAAAAAATAGGTACAAAGTGACAGTGACAAGGTGACAGCGGTGTTGTTATTGGTTGTTTCTCCTCCAAAGGTCTCCTTACAAAACGAACTGCCTTTTTGTATTCTCCCAAAGGAAGATGGCCATTGTAAGGGAGCAACCTCAATGATGCAGTAGAGTATATGACTGTTCTGGCAGGGACTGTCAGTATATGACAAGCCAACTGGCAGGGACTTCAATCTGCTATCTCCCAAAAGGATTGGACTACCATCTCCATAGCACCTGATAATGATCATGCACCGGTTTGTCCAAATCCCATCTGCGACTTTCCTATCCATCATCATGACTCTGGAACACTGAATATTGTGGGGGAGGTGGTTGCAGTCAAACAGCTTGCTTTCTCAGCTTGAAATGGTAACCCAACTGAGGGTAACTTTGGTTCATTCCATAAGGCCCGCAACAAGTGTGTCCATCATGAGGCAAGCCAGAAAACATGATCTTGCAAATATCAAGGCTGAACTCTCCAACTAGTCTCCTTCCTCAAAGCCATGGTGGCACCTTGTCAAGTCTCTGGTGTGTCCCATCCATCCCACCCCTCACCTCAAATGAACGTACTGAAGAATCTGCCTGAGATAAGGCAGAATGTCTAAACTCTGCCTTTGCCTCCAAATCTCATGTACCCAATCTCATGTATCCCGATGGGTGCGTTTACCACCTTAGGTTCACCACCATCGGGATGGGTGAGTTTACCCGTTCCCTCTCACACAGACGTACCCAGTGTCTACTGGACTCTGTGTCCTTCTCATCTGAGAAAGTGGGTGGAGAAGTTCTGTGCAGCTTTGGTGACGGGCCCAGATGGCATCAATGCCGATGTTCTCAAATGCTGCTTGGCCATTCTCACCCCCTCTACATACAAGAAAGCAAACATCACTCCAGTCCACAAGGGTGTAAAAAGAACAGACCTCACCAACCACAGGCGAGGGAGTTTACTTCCAAATACAACCAAGTCATGGAATCTATCATTGCTTCCGATGTCATCTTTCCTGCTTTTAAACAAACTGATCTATGACCATCAGTTTAGATTCCGTCTATCACAAATCTGGACATACTTCTACTCCTCTCAGGAATGCTTAAAAGCCCTCAATCTCAACAAGAGGTTTAGCCTATTTCCCTTGACATATCTCAGGCATTCGACACAGTCTGGCATCCTGCTTTGCCTGTCCGAGCTCTCTGCCTGTGGCATAAAAGGCTTCCTCCATTCCTGCGTTTATGACTTCCTCCACTCGCACGTTCAACGTGTTGCCATCAAAAGAACCCTCTCCTCTCCCATTGGGAAGCTAGAGTTCCCCAACGCAGTGTTTTGGGTCCAGTCTTGTTCTTTTTTTTTTTTTTCTTTTTTTTTTTTGTATACAAGATCGAGGCTCGTGAAAGAGCGAACATTAATCACACAGAAAGACAAACCGACACATAAAACATATAACATCGGGAGCGGTAGACAAGTTCGTGAGAGAGGGGGAAGGACACAAACACAACATTTGAGAGCAGGGACCGAGAGACATGGAGACATCGAGAGATCTGAGAGAGGGCGAGGGCTTTGGTGGGGGGGGGGGGGCATGGGAAGGGGGCGGTGGGAGAGGTATAAAACATATGGACACTGCCAGGACTTCCAGGAAAGAAGTTGGAATTTCAAACAAGGTGGATCTGGGGTGAATTAGCGGGGGTAGAAAAGATCAAGGTTTTGGATGGGGGAAGATAAGAGATGGTGGTGAACAGCTGTTTTAAAGACCTGGAGGGAGGAGTGGGATTGAAGGGAGTGAGGGAGTTTGTTCCAGAGGCGGGAGAAAAGAGGAATGAAAGAGTGAAGGTGAGCAGAGAGCCGAGATTTCGGCAGTTTAACCATCAGAGGGTTGCTGGCAGATCTTGTGCGACCTGTAGGAATATTTGGGGGACAGAGCACAGAGAGAGCTGGGGGTGCAAGGCCGGAGAGCTTTGGCAGCTTTGGTACGAACTTCGCTGAGATTCTCCTGAAGCCCAAATCCTCCTTCATAATGGAATGAACGGTGTTGAATCTTGCGGATCGTTTCCACTTGGGAATCGCCAAGCTTTACACAAAATTTGATGCAGTAGCGTTGTTCAAGTTTTTCCGTCATTTTGTCAAAAACGAAAATCCGACGGCGCTCACTTACATGTCCTCACTCATCGGCGGTCTGCTGTCGAATGACAGCTTCTGCAGGTGGGAAAAAATTCACGCGTGTGCATTAGGATCGCCTACATACGTGCACCAATCAACATCTCCCTAGCTCCTTTTTTTTTTACGCACGAAAAATAAAGGTCGGATACTTTTTGAACACACTTTTTGAACACATTAATATATATATATTTGTGCAGCGTCTGTCCTGTCCTGTGTTGTGTTGTCTTGTGTTGTGTCGTCACTGAACTACTTTCTCAAACTTTTGTAATATCGTTCCAAACTTCTGGTATGCACATATCTCTCCCGTCGGTATGTCCTAAGGGTATTCTTTTTGTTTTTTTTCCAAATTTTTGTTTTTTGGAATTTTTTCGGGAATTTTTTTTTTTCAACCTACGTTTTCAACTTCAATTGTTTATAAAATGTGATATCACATATATTACAAATACATTTGTGCAAAATAATTGTTTGAATTATGATTGGTTTAAACCATGACAAAACGGCAACTCGGGTACAGTCATTTATCGATATATCTACACATCTGGGCAGTGTCTGTGTTGTCACTTAACGACTCCCTCAAACTTTTGTTTCCGTGGTTGTGAAGTGTTTTTAATAACGTTGTGGTGGTTTTGAATCACGTGGTGGTGAGGTATTTTGAATTATGTGATGGTGAGGTATTTGAATTATGTGGTGGTGATGTGTTTTTAAAATAACATGGTGGTGGGGTGTTTTTAATTCACATGGTGGTGAGGTGTTTTGAATTACGTGGGTGGTGAGGTGTTTTTAAATCACATGGTGGTGCGGTGTTTTTAATTCACATGGTGGTGAGGTGTTTTGAATTACGTGGGTGGTGAGGTATTTATAATTACGTGGTGGTGAGGTCTTTTTAATTATGTGGTGGTGAGGTGTTTTGAATTAGTTGGTGATGAGGTGTTTTGAATTAGTTGGTGATGAGGTGTTTTGAATTACGTGGTGGTGAGGTGTTTTGAATTACTTGGTGGTGAGGTGTTTTTATTACGTGTTTTTTGGCTGTGAGGTGTTTTAAATTACTTGGTGGTGAGGTGTTTTGAATTACGTGGTGGTGAGGTGTAATCGTCCCAAACTTCCAGTCTGCACCTACCCCTTCCGTATGTATGTGCTGAGGGGTTCTTTTTTGAATTTTATACATTTTTTCAACCTAAATTGTTTATAAAAATGTAATATCACAAACACTACAAATAAATTTGTGCAAAATAATTGTTTGTAATATGATTGGTGTAAATCATGACAACACAGCAACTCAGGTACAGTCATTATCCTCAGCTAAAACAAGCCCGTTCCTCAGTATCGACGCTTGGTGAGGCGAGCGCAGCGAGCCTAGAGTCCCTTTATATACAGAGTTGCGACATAGAGGGTCCGGAAAAATCTAGTCACATGATTGCGTGGAGCCATTTTGAGTCCATCGCGGACAGGATCAGGATCGGACGCATATCGGTCAGCGTTTTAACGTTCCCGCTGTACGCAGCGTTCTCATTCGTGTTTTACATCGATTTTACGACAAAATGACAGGTTGTAGCGCCTGTGGGTGCACAAATAGAACAAATAGAAAGTGAGAGTACCGTCCGAGGAAAATCTACAGGGCCTTGTCATTCCAGATATCCAAGACGTGCAGGAGCTGTCTCAACCTGAGCACGATAGCTTGTACAACCTTGCTGGCTACTGTGTTCACAGTATAAGGAAAAACCAGAAGACGTGTGATGACTGCATTAGCCAGGTGATTGTTGCTGAAGGTGAAGAAGTTAACCAAGCTGCAGAGCTTACTGTACTGAAAGAGTATAAGCAAGGGTGTCTTGTTCATGTTTCAGAAAAAGTGATCAACATGTTGGTAACTGTGGAGGCCATGTTTCGTGGTGCACAGGATGCTTTCATGGCTGAAAAGAACGTCGCAACAATGTTTGTGGAGAGAGCAGAGCAGATAACGAGAGATGTTCACTTCCCAACGTGCCACAATCTGAAAGCCAAACTGCTTACAAAATTCATCAACACACGCCTACACATCTTTTGTAAGAAAAAGACACATCAACGCAGGCAACAAGCTGCACAAGCAAAGAAGGGGGGTGAACTTGGCAGCAAGAGCATGGCAATGAGACAATTGGCTGCAAAAGTGAAATAGATATTTCCATTGGACTTAAGTTGCAGGACTGCAATGTGCTGTACACCTACAAGCTAGCAACTTACGTGGATAATTGGACTAAATAATCATTTTGAAAATGTTATCATTGAAGGAATTGCGCTCCAACGCGAGTCGAAAGAATTGACGCGACCAAAGACGGAATTCGTCCGAGTTGCTTTATTGAAACAAAACAGCTCAGGTATTCTGACAAGCCCGTTTATCGGGCAGCAATATATATACACATTTATGTCGGGAAGTTTGCCCGGCAAAAGCTATACCGGGCATGCCCGGGTGTCAAGGGCGAGCCTTGGAAAGGCGAGTCTGGACCTGCCCGGGCGTGTTTGGCTGCGGCCTGGCAAGTCGAGGCTGGGCATGCCCGGGCGCTCTGGACGAGCCCTGGAAAGGCGATAGCGGGCATGCCCGGACGCTCTGGGCGAGCCCTGGAAAGGCGATAGCGGGCATGCCCGGACGCTCTGGGCGAGCCCTGAAAAGGCAATAGCGGGCATGCCCGGACGCTCTGGGCGAGCCCTGGAAAGGCGAGAGCGGGCATGCCCGGGAAAGACGAGACCGGGCGTGCCCGGGAGGTTCGGGCGTGCCCGGGAACAGTGAGTCCGGGCATGCCCCGGAGAGGCGCGTCTGGCCGTGTTCTGGCCGGTGCAAGGCGATTGTGTGCATCCAGCGGTAACCGCTACATCATTAACATTTTCTCTAATATGTTATTTCAACAGGGAATAATACAGATATCCAAGTTATTTTAAAGCTATGGACTAACATACATTTCAACATGATATTTCTGAGAGGGAATGATTGTAATATTGGTTGCAAATTAAATAAATGTACTGTATGAATATCTCGCAAAGGAGCTCTTTATGAATGACGAGAATTTGAGCACGTATAGTTGTATACTCTGTTTTGAGGTACATGAATCAAAACTTACAAATTGTTGTTTATATACATGTACCAATGCCCTCTGCTAAAGGCACTTTCCTGCCTGTGGTAGTTAGTACTCCAACAAGTGAATGACATGCTTTGTTTTTAACAAAATTATGTAATTTGCTATAAAAGTGGAAGGTTACAGGTTCACGGTTTGAGTATTAATCGTAAATGAGTTCAAAGCCTTTCACAATGGTCTCTGAGACCTTCGTAAAACAAATAATAATTTTTTTTTTTTTTTTTGGACTTTCACATGGAAGATAGGATTATTGTCATTCAAAATTTTCAATGATGCTTCAGAAAGAATTTGCTAGAAACCAATTCATGCCAGTGATACAGTTGTATGCCACAACTGAGAAAGGGGGGGGGGGGGGCATGCATTGAATGTATGTATTTGTGTCTGTTGATTTGAATGTGTGAGGACATTAACTTGTGTTTGTGACTTTCAATTTATAATTTGTATGTGTGTGCATTAGCACATATGTGTGTGTGTGTGTGTGTGTGTGTGTGTGTGTGTGTGTGTGTGTGTGTGTGTGTGTGTGTGTGTGTGTGTGTGTGAGAGAGTGAGAGAGTGTGAGAGAGAGTGAGAGAGAGTGAGAGAGAGTGAGAGAGTGAGAGAGAGTGAGAGAGAGAGAGAGGGAAAGAGGGGGCTGGGGGGGCTAATCTATTTTTGGTGGGATTAATATATGATCGGCAACATGCAGCAAAGTTTAGATTAATAATTTAAATATGAAAATTAAACAAACACAAATATATACCCACACACGATAAACAAGGTCAAACAACTGCAGAAATACAAAGATAACTCTTAACATTGTATTGTACATGTACATGTATAAGCAGGGAGGTGAGAGTTCGAGTCTCGCTCTCGCCTCCCTGAAATTAAAATGAGGCTGAAATAAGCAGCACGTGTACCTGTCTAGTTCATTCATTCTTTGTCATGGTTCTAAATGTCTGTGACTGTTAAATCACAACCAGCTCTGTGATTTTCTTCTTTATCATATGGCTCTTAGTTGTCATAAATCTTCTATTTTGTCATCTTCACATAATTCGTTCATTATCAACATGGAAAAGACCATTCCCATCTCTCATACATAGAGAACATAATGGAATACACGGTTCAATGCACTAGCGCCATACGGCGGCTCCGCACTGAATGGACTCAAAATGGCATCAAATCGTTAGTTGTCGCTACTCTCTCTATAAAGGGACTCTAAGCGAGCCGAGCCAAGCTAGTATGTATATATATATATATATATATATATATATATATATATATATATATATATATATATAAATAAAACAACCAAAGTCCGTGTCATGCAATTTCCCACTCCTCCCTCCATATATATAAAAATTTATTATTGCTCCATACTCAAGAATTTTGGGTTTGAGATCAAAGTATGAATATGAGGCAACAGTACAGGTCATCTTTAATTTTGTGGAAAGTTTTTATTCCAAGTTTTTCCATGAAAAACTCCTTGGAAGAACTCCATGGAAGCGGCAGGAAGGGTCCGTGTTATTAACCCTTGTGAGGTATATAGACTACAGCAGATCTTCAATCAGGTGCGTTTGGCGACGTTATAAGCATAGACTGATGTCCAGATTCCTCCCAATTTATTTGTTTAGTGTTATAAACAACATTAGCCACTGTTTAAAAAGGTAATCGTATGTGTTTGTGGTGCATAATATTTTTACTTCTAGTAGAGGCTGTTGGCCCATTGCTCACATGAAAACGCCACGATAAGCTATTTATAAACGTGGACACGACATTTGTTCAAGGAGGGAAAAAAAACCCTTGGGGATGTGGAACATTATTAGTATTAATATTGTTTTGTAATAACATTAATATTATGCTTTTGTTATTCGTAGCGGCCTTGGAAAAACGCCACGGTAAAGCTATCTTAACACGGATATACACCTCAACACACAACAACATTGGTGGGGAAACAACCCTTGGGAGGGGGGCAAATGAATGCGTTACAACCTTCATCATGTGACCCTTAGTCCTCCTGTCAAGTTTGGTTGAGATGGGATAAGTAACGATCGAATGTATCGCAGTCAAAAATCATCAGACAGACAGACACAGAGACACCAAATTGCGTATTTTAGTATGACATATGTTTTACCATTGTACAACAATAGCACTTTTTATGTCCAGTTCGCCTCGTTAAGTAAGCATAAGTATTGCAACAAATGACTGACAGGTGTTTCTTGTTGCATTGATTGCTCATACATAAGAGCTGTGAATGTCTAGTCTTGGTTTTAGCCTTTGGATTTGCCTTTGGAGTCGGTAGACATAAACCAACATGAAGACCAGATAACTGTATGAAAGAGAAGCAAGCAATTTGGAAGCTGAAAAAACAATTATTAAATTATAACCACAGCACAAAAATTGGTAATAGCAAATATAACAAGTTGAAATATCTCAAAAAAAGAAACAAAACCACTAACGTACCTAGCAATAGACCATGACCAGGTCGGCCAAGGAAAACAACTGCAGTTGATAACAGAAAAAAAAAAATCAGAGCTGTGAAAAAAACCCTAAAACTCTCAGTGACATCACCACCAACCTCCAGAGTGCAGGGGTGAGAGTATCACAATCTACCGTTCACAGAAGACTTCGACAGCAGAATTACAAAGGCTACACCTTTGTAATTAACTATTTAGAATAGGTACACCGTATCCCTGCGCATCGTAAGAGGCGACCAAGGGTTGGCGTCAGGAAGGGCATCCGGCCATAAAAACATTGCCTCAAACAGGGAACCACGATTGTCATGGGGCCCGCAAGGCTAACCCCCGCTCTAGCGGGGAAAATGGCCTTAAAACGATCATTCATTCATTCATTCACACCGCAAGATGCAAACCTCTCAGCTGCACCAAAAATAGAAATGCCAGATTATAATTTGCCAATAAGTACAGATATGAACCAGTAGAGTTCTGGAACAAAGTTTTATGAACAAATGAGACCAAGCTAACCCGTTATTAAAGCGATGGAAAGGTGAACGTGTGGAGAAAGGAAGGAACTGCATATGATCCAAAGCACACTGCCTCATCTGTGAAGCATGTTGGAGGTAGTGTCCTGGCTTAGGCCTGCATGGGTGCCTCTGGAACTGGCTCGCTCATCATTATTGATGATGTAACTAATAATGGCAGCAGCAGAATATATTCGGAAGTGTACAGAGACATTTTCTCTGCCTATGTACAAGAAAATGTCTCCAAACTCATTTAGCAGTGCTTCACCATGCAGCAAGACAATGACCCAAAACACACTGTGAACAACCATGGAATTCATCAGGGGGGAAAAGTGGAAGATTTTCGACATGGAGCATGCATCGCATTTGCTGAAGAGGGTACTAAATTCAGGAAACCCCCAAAACAAACAAACAGGAAATCAGAGCTGTCTCCCTTGACATATCTCGTGCCTTCGATACGGTCTGGCACCCTGCCCTGCTCTCCAAACGCTCCTCTTATGGTATCCATGGTAATCTCCACGCATGGCTTGCAGACTTCCTCTCCGGTCAGAGTCAACATTTGGCCCTGAATGGAATTCTCTCATCTCCCCTTCTTGTCCAGGCTGGAGTTCCCCAAGGTAGTGTTCTGGGCCCTGTGCTTTTTCTGGTCTTCATTAATGATCTCTCTGACTCTCTGGAAAATCCTCTCTATCTCCTTGCTGATGACGCCACTCTCTGCTGCTCCATATCTCAACCGTCAGATCAGCAGCAGCAGCCTCTTCACTCTCTGCAGACCCAGACAAAACCACAAACTGGTCAAACAAGTGGAACATGTCTTTCAATCCTGACAAATCCCACACTCACTACGTCTCTCCCAAAAGACCATCTGGACAACCCTCCCATCTACTTTCTCAACAATCTTCTCCAAGAAGTGCTGTCACTCAAGCTTTTGGGTCTGACTATCTGCCATGATCTTTCCTGGGGAAACCACATTTCCAAGCTGGCCTCCAAAGCCAGTCGTCCACTGGGCATCCTTCGTTGTGAGAAGTCCTTCCTTGCGTACTTGAGCTCCTCACCACATACAAACTTTCATCCGCAGCTCAATGAAATACTGCTCTTCCCTCTGGGCTGGTGCTCCTTCCTCACACATAGCTTGGCTTCATGCTGTTGAAACCAAAGCTTTCAGAATCATTAGTATCTCCCATGATGAAGCTGATTCTGAGAGCTTCACTCACTCACCACAGGCAGGTTTGGTAGGCTGTCTTCTACCGACTCCGCTCCAGCCTAGCTCCCCCAGCTGTCCCCCAAATATTCCTTCAGGATGCACAAGATCTGCCAGCAACCTCTTCTGGTGAAACTGCCAAAATCAAGACTCTCTCCCAAAATCAAGACTTTTCTCCCACCTCTGGAACAATCTCCCACACTCTCTTCAGTCCCACTCCCCCCTCCAGGTCTTTAAAACAGCTGTTCACCACCATCTCTTATCTTCCCCCATCCAAAGCCTTCATCTTTTCTACCCACGCTAAAACACCCCAAATCCACCTCCTTCAATCCCCAACTTCTTTCCTGAAATTCCTAGTAGTGTTCATTTGCTTCATACTGTGAATTTGCCACCAACCTCCTTGAGAGAGGACCCAGTACGCTGGTACTCATTTCACCGACCTCGGAAGGATGACAGGCTGAGTCAACCCCACCTGGTATTAATTCAACAGCTGGACGGAATTCAAACTCAGGACCTTAGGATCCCAAGCCCGCCGCCCGAACCATCAGGCCAACACCAGGTATAAATACTAACTATTACACTACTTTAACTTGTTACCCTGGTGTTGGGTGCTGGTGTTGGGCTAGCGGCTAGGGTGCCGGCTTAGGATCCTAGGATCCTGGGTTCGAATCCCGGTCGATCGCTGAATTAACGCCAGGGGGGTTGACTCAGCCTGTCATCCTTCCGAGGTCGGCTAATTGAGTACCAGTTCACTGGTAATTCCCTGTTTGTTGTTAAAGGCGGCAAAAAGGGTTGGCGTCAGGAAGGGCATCCGGCCGTAAAACATTGCTTCAAAAAGGGGACCAGAAAACAACCACGGTTCCCGAAAAAGGCCAACCCCCGCCTTGCGGGGAAAAATGGCCTCTAAAGGTGTTGTGTGTGCGTGTGTGTGTTTTTTTTTTTGTTTTTTTTTTTAACACTACTTTAACTTACTTAGGTTCATCTGTCCCAAATCTTACGCTTATCTAAAATGGGGGGGACTATTGAACATAAAAAGTGCTATAGTTCTGCAATGGTAAAACACATTTGCATAGACATACCAATAAATAAAAGCTGATCTTCTGTACCCTTGCCTCATATCCATCTTTTTATCGCAAATCAAAATTTATTGCGTATATAGAAATAACAACAAATGTATTTATAAATATATAATTTGTTTCTATTAAAAAATTGTAGAATTAAAAATATTTTTTTAATTGTGGTAACCAATCTTTCTCATTGCAGATAAGTTAAGGAAAACTGTCATGCCTGGTACATTAAACGCCATGTCCAACGAGGAAGTGCAGTTCGAACTACCGTATGACATTCCCAACCTACCGCAAATTTTTTTTTTTTCCCTTAAGTTAATGGAATGAGATGTAAAGTAGGTTCTGCTTGCACATGCTGAACCCCTTCTTGTTTTGTGCTTTTCATTTCATAGTGGGAGAGAGCTGGTGTGAGATTTTGACATCTGTTTGTTATAACAAATATATATTTGCTCCGATGAGACATTTTGCTCACAGCAAAATTAAAATAAATGTTTGTATATACCAAACAGACCTCTTCCAGTTCTCCATGGGAAATTTTTAGCCAAGCTAAAGCTCCAAACGATTTGGGGTTATCGGACAAAAACTAGAAAAACTACAAGCAGCAACCAGGAGAATTGAGAGAACCTCACTTACCTTTTTTATCCATCTTACTCCACTCGTAACAGCAAAAAAAACAACAAACGCAAAAAGAGGGTGAGGGAGGAGTAAGAAGGGGGAGCAGATACAAGGTATCACCAGCACAGATGATTTTTCAGATTAAAATATCAATCTTTTTATACAACATTGCACTGCTTTATCCCCAAGACACACTACATTGTTTCTTTTATTTATTCTCCCAAGAATAACTTTTTGCACCACACAAACAATAATCATGGTACAGTAAGTAATAAATGACCACACCAAGGAGCTTCCTGAACATACATCTATAGAGATTGGTTTTAAAATGCAGATTGTTGTTGTTGTTGTTGTTGTTGTTGTTGTGAGATATAGCTAACAATTTACATGAAATGTCTATGACAATGTTCATTGGAGCACATAAATGTCCTTTTGTCAACAAGACAATTTTTTCTTTTCTTCTGTGTATTCTCCCCCACCCATCGCTCTCGTTTGACCATTTGGAGTTTTACCCCATGCACACTAAGAAAAAAGTGTGGTTAAACAACCGCTTCACTTTGTTTGTCTGTCTACACTCTACAAACGTCAGTTTAATGATCGAGGAACAACTTGATTTCAATTGAGCATTATATTTTGAACACGAATCGGAACGTGAACCTGTATTTTTACAGGACTTTGTCTCTGAATTTGGCCCGGTCACACATGTGCAGTGAGGAATGAGATAATTTGTTGTACTCTGTCCGTCTGGCAGTCAAACAAGATTGAAAATCATTCCAAACAGGAAACGTAGTTTTTAATGACGTCATAAAGGACACAAAGGACAGGCACGGATAACTTATGCAGCATGTTAAATAAGGTGGTGTAAAAGAAGCTGCATCAATGGTGGTAAACTTCCCAAAAAATTTTCTACAGCCTTTATTTTATTTCAATTTGTGAATTATATACTTGAACACTGTAGAACACAAATCGCCTTTTAGGCACTTTCAAACCCCGTTTAGTAGTACATAATTTGACAAGATATTACGGCATTTTACGTCATCGTGACCAATCAAATTTGCTGCTCGCAGACCTCACCCCTGTCCTTTTCTCTCAATAATTCACTGGATAAACTCTCTAGTTTATTTTTAAGATATATTGCAAATTCATTTTTAACTTCATGGTCATGTTACAAATGTTAAATTTAAGAATTAAACATACTGTACTTTGTTACAGGGGTCAATAAATCTGACACTGGTTGCAAACTAAACAGAAAAGCAATAGCAACGGCAAAGTTTAACTTCATAGTCAGGGCCAATAAAACGTTAGGAAAAATTTTTGATTCTGACTTTTTAAAAATTGGACAAAATACTCAATATTTCTGATTGTCTGCTATCAATTTGCACAATAAACCTTGTAGCCCTAATACAGGCTAAGATCATGCACGGTACCAAAGTACACCAGCATGTGGCTGAGCGAGATCAACTTTGTGATGAGAACAAAAAAGCAAAAATTTCATGTAGTTTGGGACCATGTGTAGTGTGATGTCATTCAAATAAAGCACAATTATGGAAATGCAAAGCATGCATTGACTCACTGATAAAATAGAGATGAAGGTATACAAGCCAGAGTGATACAATTAGCACAAAAGACTGAGTGCAGGATGGTAAACGAGAAATGAACAAAGCAAACAGGTATTGTTGGGGTGCTGGGGGGGAGTGGCGATATGGGAGGGGGAGAGGTGGGAGTAGGATGAGGTAAGAAGGGGGGAGAGGGGAGTGATCGTATACAGACATGAATGGTTGTATTCAATCAAGCTGAGAATCGCTCTTGTGCTGCATCAAATTACTGGATGATAATGTCGATAAACAAAAGACAGAAGTCAAATAATACAATATTAGAGTCGCAGCATTGTTTCCACTTTAACACATACAAGGGCGAGACTGCATACAACCCCAAGATGTACTGCCGGCCCCAATAATAGGTAAGGAAAGATCAGTCGAATCACAAGATCAAATCTGGACAGTCCCTCGTTTGCTCATCATATACCATCTCAAAAAAAGTATGCTCTCGGTTACATTGAGCAATGGTGATATCAGCAGTTCTTGAGCCTGAACAATATCATCAAATTAGAAATTTAAAAACCAAATTTCAATTTCAAATTTCAAAAAAAATAAAAATAAAATAAAAACCAAAACTTTTGCACTATGGAACAAAAAAAATAAATAAATAAAAAACCTCATGCCAAAAGAAACCACACGACACATGTAACGCAACTCTACGATTGGCTGTTTCCTGGCAGTAGGAAGTCACTGTGACTATCATGTGTTAGAATTAACCATCAGTATCAATATTGAAGACACGGACCTTTCACAAGCATCGGCTCCAAATCGGACAGCTTTCAGCACCAAGCACAGCAACATTAATTTATCTTGTCACCGTACTCGCACTATTCAGTTTGAAGATACAGGAAACGATGTGCAGGGAAATAATGGCAAGAGCGCACAAATACACATTAAAGCGCAGGTAATTACATATTCTTGGCTCGGTGTTCCGAACTTCCGTTAGAACTAATTTGTGCAGCATTCAATCTTTCCACGATAAGCAATAGAACGTATTTGGCAGAAAAACCGTGCGGACAGACAATGCATAGAGATATCGTTCTAAATGTTAAGAAAAACAGCAGAGAGAACCCACCATCACATGTTTTGGTACTTGAGTAGGTATGGCACCAGTGTCCAAACTGGTATGTTGAACTCGGTGAGCAGTCAGAGAGCCAGCAATAGTGTACACAACCTTGTCTCTCATTTCCTTATGAGAGGATACCCCTCCTTTCATCTTCTTGAATCGATCCCTTCTCGATTTTAGACAGACTACAGTGAAATCATGTCATTCATAATGCGATCTCCATGCTCTGACAGCCAGTAGCCGAACGTAGCCGCCAACGCGCCTATGAGCAACGATGTGTAAACCATGTCTCCCTTGGCCGCCAGCGTGGCGAGCGCACACAGCATCACCCCGATGAACATTTGCTTCAGCACCATTAGTTCATCAGTCGAGATCTCGTCCATCAGGCCTTGTTCGCCTGCACAGCACCACACCACACGATCTTGTGGCTGTCGCTCACCCGACGGCAGTTGGGAGCGTTTCATCATGTCCTGCCCGTTTCTACAAATTCAAATCTAAACTCATTCTCCACACTCACCTTTCTGAACTCAGGGGTGTGGTTGGGGGATTTGTATAGAGACAACTGCTGGATGGCAGAACTGCACATGCATTCAACATGTCTTTATATCACAACATCAGTGACACTTGGTACTAGAAGGGGAGCTACACTCTTGGAAACAAGGGCTAAGAATTAATTCCAGTTTGCAGAATAGATAATTGTGAGCCTTCGGTTGTCTCAATGACATATCTATACAAGCGGAGGAAATTAAATGTGTTACGGACGTAGCTTCAGGATGGCCAAATAGGCCTTCATCCTGGTCTTCCACAACGACAGTGAGGGCCGAGAGTTTTTTTGTGTACAACATCAATGCGTTTCCTGCGTACGTACGGCTCCTTTATGTGTGGCTGGTGGAAGATTGTTACATCTGCCACCAAAGGTCTGTTTATCTGTTTGGAACAGGATATCAAAACGTTGTGGACGAATTCAGATGAAATTTGGTGGAAAGGTTTGGTATGTAAAAAGGATGAAATGATTCGATTTTGGTGAAGATCCGGATCCGGCTACTAAATTTTCTTAAGCGATTCTTCACCATCGAGAGACAGGGCCAAAAGCGATAAATAGTACGATATCTCAAAAAATTGTTGACCGATTCGGAAGAAACTTGGTCGAGAGGTTGGGTGTGTGACGAGGATTAATCGATGTTGGTGAAGATCCGAATATGAATCCGGATACGAGAATTACTTAATTTTTCAAATGATTCTTCACCATTAAGTGATAGTGCCAAAAAGAATATACAACATGATATTTCAAAAAGCCGTGGACAGATTATGACAAAACTAGGTGGGTGAGATGGTTAGGCGATAACAACAAGCTGATTAGATTTTGGTTCAGGTCCAAATCCAGATCCAGCCTACCAGTTGGATACAAAACGTAAACTGCTCAGCCTGGTGGAGGTATGCGCTCTACTGAGTGCCGTTCTAGTTTTAGAACTGTATTGTGCGCGCAAGCTCGTGGAAGATATGTTTTTGCACCTGCGAAAAACCACGAATACGAGGGCCGCTAATGTAGAAGCAGATCACAACGTATGAACCGCGAATGTCGTATGAACCTACTCTAGCAATCCGTTGTGCAGCTACTCAAACCGTATATTCCCATATACCACCTAGTATAAAATGTGCTGCATTGAGAAACTTTAATAACTAAAATATTGGCTAAAATTATACTTACATAACTTCACATTCCATTTTCTCATAAAATTTCTAGCTGACTTGGTGCAAGTTAAAAGATAAAACTCCTTACAGTTAAAAATGACTGGGTTGAAGAATCAGGAATGAATGGGGGAGCAGAGTCATCAACAGTTGCATAATTTGATAAAAACCATGGATACAGTAGCAACAACAGCATGCAGCGTCACATATGACATGTGTGCTTGCTCAAACCTGATGGTTTGGATTTGACGCACAGATCGCCTTTGTCGTGAAATCCATATGCGCACTCGCAGAGGAACCCTCCGTTTGTGTTGACGCAGACCTCGTTCTCTCGTTTGCAGGGAGCATTGATGCATTCATCCACATCTGAGGAGTCAAGCAAAGCAACAATGGTCAGGTGTAATGGCGGAGGATGATTTAAAAAGTTGAAGAATCAAACTAAGCCAAGTCAAACAAGGCAACATTTTACAACGTTTACTAGTCAAACAGATTAGAAATCGTATTTATAGATACATTAGTAAATAGTAATGTGCTATCTGCCACCGTAATGCCTGATGATTGGCTGACATATTAACGCATCTCCAAATATCACGTCTTCGTACTGCTCCGTCTTGTGCGAGTTGCTTGCACTGCACTGTTATGCTTGATGTCAAGTAAAGGTGACATGAAAAATTAAAGACCATATGAGAGAGAATTTGAGAGACAAAACAGATTCATAGAAGAGCTAAAACACATTACATTTTCACCCTGTCATTTGCACTTGGTCATCTTCCGTATGCTTTCAAATCCGCCAACATCACTACATTACATAATAAATAGCCCCGAGTGGGCCGACTGTCATCTGAGGTTGTAGTTCAGACCTCGACTGATTTGGGGGGCAATCGCTCTGGGAGACCCCCTCCCCCCTGGAATCCCCATGATCTGAAATCGACAATCAACTGAATGAACAATCAGCCGGTTGATAAGTGGGAAGTGACAAAAATACTCCCTTACTGCCCTTCCCAGCAAATCCTCGCCACATCCATTGTTTGTCCATGTCTCCCTCTATATTGGTGTTCAACTCTGCCATCTGTGTCCCCCTTTCTCTGTTTTTCCTTTTGGCCTGTTGCATCCTGATCCGTTCAGTTTTATTGCTCTTCCACAGGCCTCGACTCTGTATCCAAAAACAAAATAAGGCAATTCTCCAGCTAATCAACTATTGCAACAGGAAAGACTGCACCATCCAAAATGCCATGGATGTGCGGCCGTCCCGTACAGCAATCTTTCATCAAGCACTCACCCACACACTGGTCTTCCTCCAAATGGTATCCTCGCTTACACCGCGCACATCTATCATTTCCTGGAGCAGTGCAACCAACACACGACTCATCGCAATCTGCATAAAAAAATGCAAGCAGATACAAGTACATTCAACATGGTGAGATCGAAAGAATTCAACATATTGTGAAGATCGTATGTTGAGGTTTGAGTGATTTGTGGTCATTGTGGTGTTTCATGTGCAAGATTGTGCACCTGTTATTAAAAACATTGCTTTACACAGATTTATTACAACTCCGTGCTCAGGCCTCAAGTGAGTATGTTGCTTGTAAACTGCCTGGGTTTTCCCTGGGAGTGATCGAGTAATATGTTTTGTGAAGATCATATGTTGAGGTTGTCGTGATTTATTGTCAACAAAAATTTCATTATCATAGTATTTCATTGAATTTCCCCAGACCAGTAATCTATATTAGAAGAGAGGAACCATGTCTGTCTGTTTTTTTGGTTGTGCTATAACTTGATAACAGATTGACGAATCTAAATGAAACCAATGATGGTGAATTCAGGAAACTCCCAGGAAGGTTTGTGATGCAAAAAGAAAGCGAGAGGAAAAAAAAAGAGAAAAAAAGAAAGAAAAGGTTTGGGTATGGGCAGAGGTGGCAAAACTGCAAACACCAATTTGTGACCCCTCCCCCCTTCTCACCCGCTCCCATCCCCCTCCCCCCTTCTCACCCGCTCTCATCCACCTCCCCCTCCTACTCCTTCTCCTTCTCTTCCCTCCACCTCTCAATATTCCTGTCAGTGAAGCGACGTGTGGTATTTGCTTCAAATTAAACAAGAAAGAGCAATCAGAGATTGCACACCCTCGCCAGGACTTGTTTTGTGCAGTGTATTTTGTGTGGCAAATAAATGGAAGGATGTAGTAAATTAAATGTTGTTGATTGCAAATAAAAGGTCGAGACGATGTACTTCTAAATGTGTAAAGGTCAAAGGACTGAAAAGTTGTAAAGGTCAAATGCTCTGAAGGTCTAAATGGTAGAAAGGAGTCCAACGGTCGAAAGGGTATAACAGGAATATAACAATATTGGCAGTAGGGATCTTAGTGGGTCTATAGGGTCTTAAAGGTTTGTCGAGTCCAAAAGGTCTTAGGAGTAACAGGGTTTTAGGGACATTAGAGGATCTTAGGGATATTGGAGGGACTTAGGGATATTGGAGGGACTTAGGGATATTGGAGGGACTTAGGGATATTGGAGGGACTTAGGGATATTGGAGGGACTTAGGGATATTGGAGGGACTTAGGGATATTGGAGGGACTTAGGGATATTGGAGGGACTTAGGGATATTGGAGGGACTTAGGGATATTGGAGGGACTTAGGGATATTGGAGGGACTTAGGGATATTGGAGGGACTTAGGGATATTGGAGGGACTTAGGGATATTGGAGGGACTTAGGGATATTGGAGGGACTTAGGGATATTGGAGGGACTTAGGGATATTGGAGGGACTTAGGGATATTGGAGGGACTTAGGGATATTGGAGGGACTTAGGGATATTGGAGGGACTTAGGGATATTGGAGGGACTTAGGGATATTGGAGGGACTTAGGGATATTGGAGGGACTTAGGGATATTGGAGGGACTTAGGGATATTGGAGGGACTTAGGGATATTGGAGGGACTTAGGGATATTGGAGGGACTTAGGGATATTGGAGGGACTTAGGGATATTGGAGGGACTTAGGGATATTGGAGGGACTTAGGGATATTGGAGGGACTTAGGGATATTGGAGGGACTTAGGGATATTGGAGGGACTTAGGGATATTGGAGGGACTTAGGGATATTGGAGGGACTTAGGGATATTGGAGGGACTTAGGGATATTGGAGGGACTTAGGGATATTGGAGGGACTTAGGGATATTGGAGGGACTTAGGGATATTGGAGGGACTTAGGGATATTGGAGGGACTTAGGGATATTGGAGGGACTTAGGGATATTGGAGGGACTTAGGGATATTGGAGGGACTTAGGGATATTGGAGGGACTTAGGGATATTGGAGGGACTTAGGGATATTGGAGGGACTTAGGGATATTGGAGGGACTTAGGGATATTGGAGGGACTTAGGGATATTGGAGGGACTTAGGGATATTGGAGGGACTTAGGGATATTGGAGGGACTTAGGGATATTGGAGGGACTTAGGGATATTGGAGGGACTTATGGATATTGGAGGGACTTAGGGATATTGGAGGGACTTAGGGATATTGGAGGGACTTAGGGATATTGGAGGGACTTAGGGATATTGGAGGGACTTAGGGATATTGGAGGGACTTAGGGATATTGGAGGGACTTAGGGATATTGGAGGGACTTAGGGATATTGGAGGGACTTAGGGATATTGGAGGGACTTAGGGATATTGGAGGGACTTAGGGATATTGGAGGGACTTAGGGATATTGGAGGGACTTAGGGATATTGGAGGGACTTAGGGATATTGGAGGGACTTAGGGATATTGGAGGGACTTAGGGATATTGGAGGGACTTAGGGATATTGGAGGGACTTAGGGATATTGGAGGGACTTAGGGATATTGGAGGGACTTAGGGATATTGGAGGGACTTAGGGATATTGGAGGGACTTAGGGATATTGGAGGGACTTAGGGATATTGGAGGGACTTAGGGATATTGGAGGGACTTAGGGATATTGGAGGGACTTAGGGATATTGGAGGGACTTAGGGATATTGGAGGGACTTAGGGATATTGGAGGGACTTAGGGATATTGGAGGGACTTAGGGATATTGGAGGGACTTAGGGATATTGGAGGGACTTAGGGATATTGGAGGGACTTAGGGATATTGGAGGGACCTCGGGATATTGGAGGGACCTAGGGATATTGGAGGGACCTAGGGATATTGGAGGGACCTAGGGATATTGGAGGGACCTAGGGATATTGGAGGGACCTAGGGATATTGGAGGGACCTAGGGATATTGGAGGGACCTAGGGATATTGGAGGGACCTAGGGATATTGGAGGGACCTAGGGATATTGGAGGGACCTAGGGATATTGGAGGGACCTAGGGATATTGGAGGGACCTAGGGATATTGGAGGGACCTAGGGATATTGGAGGGACCTAGGGATATTGGAGGGACCTAGGGATATTGGAGGGACCTAGGGATATTGGAGGGACCTAGGGATATTGGAGGGACCTAGGGATATTGGAGGGACCTAGGGATATTGGAGGGACCTAGGGATATTGGAGGGACCTAGGGATATTGGAGGGACCTAGGGATATTGGAGGGACCTAGGGATATTGGAGGGACCTAGGGATATTGGAGGGACCTAGGGATATTGGAGGGACCTAGGGATATTGGAGGGACCTAGGGATATTGGAGGGACCTAGGGATATTGGAGGGACCTAGGGATATTGGAGGGACTTAGGGATATTGGAGGGACTTAGGGATATTGGAGGGACTTAGGGATATTGGAGGGACTTAGGGATATTGGAGGGACTTAGGGATATTGGAGGGACTTAGGGATATTGGAGGGACTTAGGGATATTGGAGGGACTTAGGGATATTGGAGGGACTTAGGGATATTGGAGGGTCTTAGGGATATTCGAGGGTCTTTTTCGCTTGAGCAACGCCGGGTACTCCAGCTATAAACACTGATATACTTTACTCGGGGTACAAATACAAATACAACTTTGTCTGGGGGGTAACATAGGCTTTGTGGCCGTGGCCTCATGTGGGGGTGTGGGGGACTGGGGGAGGGGCATAAATTTATCTATGTAAATGTGTACCGTGTAGCGCCACCTGGTGTTGGTGGCAGAGGGTATTACAATTTCCTTTTTTACCCGGGAAACACTGAGGTTGTAATCAGGTTCACTATGTTTTTTCATTCAAAAATTTTGGAGATTAGCAAAACTATACATTTTTGGAATATTCAGAGCATGAGGAATCCAAAAATTAATGTTGGCATTTGCATGGACACCTGCATGGCCGCCATTTTGGATTTTCAAAATGGCCGCCATAAAATACATAATTTGCGCTATCTCAGCTTCGAGTCAACCTAGAATCTTATTTAAATATGCTATTCCTACGTTTTCTGGGTCAAGAAAACCATTGGTGGGATCATTAGACTTCTAATCCTAACACTTGCTTCACTTTTAGGACTTTCCAGGTGACACTCAGGACAGTGATGAAGATCTGTAAAAGCATATTCCTGAACGGTATAGACCTAGTAGATCCTGTGTATAGGACTTATAGTTCAATCTGATACTAACAAGGCTGCATTCTTGCTTTATAAACCCATACCTATAACTTCAAAGGACTTGCAATATCATGTATTATGTAATACAGTTATATCACAAATATAAAGACAATGGTTTTCAATTACCTTTGTTTGTTGCTTTTCTATAATCCTGAGCACTATTTTGAGGCCTTTATTGGATTCCTTGACCCAGAAAACATAGGATTAGCATATTTAATTAAATTTCTAGGTTGACTAGAAGCCGAGAGAGCGCAAAATACGTATTTTATGGTGGCCATTTTGAAAATCCAAAATGGCGGCCATGCAGGTGTCTGTGCAAATGCCAACATTGATTTTCGGATTCTCCATGCTCTGATTCCAAAAATGTACAGGTTTGCTAATTTCCCAAAATTTTGAACGAAATTATATTTGTTAACATAGTGAACCTGACTATTAGAGGGAATTACAATTTCCTTTTTTACCTGTGCAACACTGAGGTTAGAGGGTATTACAATTTACTTCTTTTTTTTTTTTTTACCTTCGTCCACTGTGGTTAAAGCATGCTTTGCACGGGTAAATTTTATCTTCTTCTCATCCCCCCCTCCACCTAAAAAGGAGGGGTCTGTCATAGCCCCCTCCCTCCCCCCACCAAAAAGATATATATGTAGTATATCTTTCCCCTCCCTCTCCCCTCACATTCCTCCTCCTACTCCCTTCCTCACCCACTTCCTCTCCTGCCTCCTAACCCCCCCCCCCCCCCCCCCACCACGTACTCCTGCTAGTATCAAAAAAACTGTACAGCAAATTCCACCAGCAAGTTGTTGAACGCTCCCCGAGGCGGCCTTCTCTCCACCCACCGCCACCAATTTCTCCTGGCATGATGTCGGTGATGTACCAGCACGAGTGCCAAAGCAGCAGGGCTCTGAGCTTTCATCTTTCTTTTCCTCTGCCTGCATTTCTCCTTAATCGGCATTTTCCTTTCTGACAATGGTATCATTGACAGTCGTGTAGTGTGTGGCAGTCTCAACTATGCGGACGCTCGGAGTCCTGCAAGAGCACTGTTCAGTCGTCTGCACAGCACCATCTTACTATAATTCACCAAATGTCCATTTGTCTGTCTGTCCGTTCCCAGGTACCGCAAAAATGGCTGAAACGATCGCAACAAAATTTTGGGTAGGTAATCCTGGGACCCCCTGGAGTAAAATAGACTGTATTGTTTTTCCAATTTTCCAATTTCTCCAATTTTCTAGTTTTTCCAAACACGATGGAATAATATTTACCGATATGAACAGTGATGTGGGTTTTATTGAAATTCTAAAAATACTACAGACTTGGCATTTAATATGGAATATTTTTTTTTTTCTTGACTTGGGTTTACTTTCTGAACTCGGTATATCAATCTGGTGAGTTTCTTTTACGCTTCGGTGATTTCTTTGTTAAAAGAACCATGTCACCGATTGTCTGTCGCAGCAAGAAGTCAATAACAGGATTATATCACAGGTGGCGTGACAAAATGTACGGGCAGGTACATTTGACGATTGGCTTCACAATCGGGTATATAAGGGTTGTTGCGTTCTGTATTAGTGGAAAACAACTGCTGCACGTCTACAAAAGTTATTGCCGCTTCCCCTGGAGATGGTTCGTCAACTCGACAATGCTGTTTCTCATTTAGTGGTGGCTTTACGAAATTCCGGCATGAAACAGCGTGCTATTGCTCAGCAGTATGGCATCACTCAAGGTCAGGTGTCAAAGATCCTGAAACGAAATGCTCAGTGGGGTGTCCCTCCTCCAATACCGAGGTCAGGACGTCCCCGCAGAACCACAAGGAGGGATGATCGCCAGCTGCACCGGTTAGTCCGCAATGGCCATACCAAGTCAGCTAATCGGCTTAGGGCTGAGTGGCAGCAACTGACAAATGTGCCTGTATCCAGAAGGCTAGTCAACCAACGACTGGTTCAAGCAGGCTATCGTGCCAGGCGTCCCCTGAGAAAGCCACGTCTCACCAGACAACACCGCCAGCGTCAATTTCAGTGGGCCAGAGAGCACCGTCAATGGCAGCCAGGACACTGGAATCACGTGATCTTCAGTGACAAGTCTACATTTCTGGTCTATCGTCAATATGGCCGCGTCCGAGTGCGCAGACAAGTGCATGAAGCCTACAACGAAGATTGTATAGTGCAAAGAGTCCAAGCTGGAGGTGGTGGGGTGACCGTTTGGGCTGATTTTCATGCAGTGGGCAAAACTGACCTGGTTGTTCTGAATGGAAACCTGAACCAGTTCAAGCACAGGGCCATTCTGGAAGAAACATTGCTTCCATTTGTTCGTGCAGCCTTTCGAGGAAACTTTGTCTTCCAAGATGACAATGCACGGCCTCATCGTGCTCGCATGATCCAGCACTTTCTTGCTGACCGTGGTGTAGAGCATATGGAGTGGCCTGCCATGTCCCCGGATATGAATCCGATAGAGAACTTGTGGGCAGAATTAACGCGTCAAATCGACAACTTGGACCAGCAGCCTGCCTCTGTGCGTGAATTGCAGCAGGCTATTGTCACTGCATGGCAAGCGATTCCTGTCCAAACCTTGGCAAATCTCGTGAACAGCATGCCTCAACGTGTACGTGCTCTCCTGAATGCTCGTGGGGGTTACACGAAGTACTGAACTGTAATTTTACTGTCCGTAATCCCAGTCGTAATTTCACTTTTGTTAAAAAAATTTTTTGGCTAATGTGCAAAATAAAGAGATACTTCTGGAAAACGTACAGAAGTTTAACACAGTACTGTCCATGAATTGAGTTCGATATCAATTTACATCACTTTCAAGGATCAATTTATTTGCTTCGAAATGTCAACTGTGGTTTTTGTTTCTTTTAAAGGTCAAATTAACAAAATCTAGAATAATTTCAACATAATTCCAATGAACTTTTGGTTCCAAGTCATCTTGAAAAGTAAATTCACCCCCACAAAAAAAATATTCCATATTAAATGCCAAGTCTGTATTTAGATTTTGATGAGAATTACGAACCTGTAGTGAATCCGGAAGTGGACAGATTACACAATGCGCGGGTTTGATAATATCCCAATACAACCGTCATTCAATCATAATGTTAAATCGTTAAACGTTAATCGTGTTAATCGTTTTGTTAAAGTATCAATGGATGACTGGAATTGAGTGAATACAATTACGATTTTGAATTCGTAATTGTGTTCACCCAACCGTACGGAACTTCACATCAGGATTTAAATATTTGATTATGTCACGAATGCTGTGAAAAGTTTATTTTTTATATTAATGTTATTTAATTTATGATTGGAGTTATGCTGTTTGGAATGAAAAAAGAGATATCGAGTTCAAGTGAATGACGGAATGCCGTGATGGTTTTACGTTCCAAGCGTGAAATTCGCGGATCGCCATTGACTGAGAATGGAACATACGTACCTGTTTCATGGAAGTCCTTCACGAACTTGCTGTCCATGTCTGACGTGCGACTGAAGGTGCTGCAGGAATGTGGAATTTATTGGTTTCATGCTTTAGCATTTGCCGTTTCTGCATTGTCTGTTTGCTTCTGGCCTCCCACCCGTGCATAGCACGGGTTCCTCACTTGTAAAAACAAATACGCAGTCACGCAACCTGGTCAAAATTGATATGTTGTTTGTTGGATATTTCCCTCAATTTCTGTCCAATAATTTATTTTCAAGGATGGATTTCCTTCTCCCGGATGGCAAACCTCCCAAACATACACTCGATCATAAAGCAAACCGTTGACAGATCCGTTGACGAATGAGGTGATTCGCCTCAATATATGGTTGGTTGAAGTTTAAAATAGAAAATTGTGTTGAACGTTTATTTCATTGGCTTTGCACCAACTGATCAAGTTGATTCTGAACTGATCAACTGATCAACTGACCAGATCAAGCAAATTTTTCAGACATAATGAACAAAATGCCATATATAGAATCGAGCAAGTACCCTCAAAGTATTTACACCAAACCTGGACAAAAAGGAACGTTTTTATTTTTCCATCTTTCTCGAACGTGTATAATCATAAGCAATTGGTGGTTGAAGGGGGAGAAAGCATGTTAAGCTGACATAAATAAAAACACATTACACAAAGTACCTGAGCAGGTGTAGGAGCCCACAGTATTGCTGCAAAACTGAGTCACCTTACATTTTCTCACCTCATCCACACACTCATCGACATCTGCGGGGTCAGAACATACGCACATCACATGTACAACATATTTCATAACACCCAAGCAAGGATGGAGTGCATGGTGTAAAATGTTCAAATACAATTAAAGCTGGAAAGCAGCCCCTTACCTAGAGTGGCTGTATGCCTTGTCTAGGGCGATATCCATTAAAAAAAGCAACTCAAAATGCAAAGCCCATCCAAATTAGCTTTTTCCTCAAACTAAATTTGACAAAAACGACAAAATTATTTATTTAATTAGCAATTTGTGTTCTCTATACCCTCATAATAAAAGGTTTGTTGAAGATTTTATGACAAAAGCTCAATTGGTACAAATGTTATGGCTTGGGTGGACAAATACATAAAGAACAGCCTGTACAAATAAAGAAACACGGAAGCGATAAAAAACTAGAATGACACTCTTCGACGTCATGACGTCGACTGATATGCCCACCCACATTATGACATTATACATACTTGTACCAAGTTTCAATTAAATCCATTCAGCTGTTCTCAAGTTATCACATTAACCTGACATGACCTCTGACCTCTTGATGCCAAAATCCAATTAGTTCATCTTTGCACCATACAGTCACGTGAAAAAGTAAGTACACCCCATGTAAAGTTTTGACTTTTTCAACATATTTCAACATACAGCTATTTGATCTTCATTTCAACAATATTGATAGATAAAGGTGATATAATATAACAAATGTCATGAAACATTTACATTTTGTCGTCCATTGTATACAACAACACAACAACGTGCATTTTAAAGGCCATTTTCCATGCTAGAGCGGGGGTTAGCCTTGCGGTCCCCATGACAATCTTCTCCATTTTGCCCTATTTTCTGCATCTCTCCTTGTTAACCCCCTTGCCCGCATTTCTTCTTCCACCATCTTTAGCCAAGTCTTTCTCGGTATTCCCCATCCTCTACTTCCTTCTACATTCATTTCCATCACTCTTCTCAACCAGTCACTTTCATCCTTCCTCAACACATGACCAAACCATCTCAACCTGTTCCTCTTCACAGCATCAATCACAGGCAATATTCCCATCATCTTTCGCAATTCATCATTTGTCTTCCTCTCTCTAAACGATACTCTGCACATCCACCGAACCATTCGCATTTCCACCCTTTCCAGCCTTCGTTGCTGCTCTACGTTCATTACCCATGTCTCGCTCCCATAAATCATAACACTTCTCACACATGCAGCATACACCTTTCCCTTCAGCTTCAGCGACATTCCCCTCCTCATCAGCACGCCACTCAGTTCCCGAAACTTCTTCTATGCACATCTCACTCGAGCAACCATTGCCGAGTCTGATCCACCTTCTCCATTCAGCATGTCTCCGAGGTAGCAAAATGTTTTCACACCTTCCAGCTTCACGCCGTCTCCAAGATCCAACTCAACATTTCCTCCATCTGCAGCTCCCTCTGCGCACACCTTACAATTGAATGTAGCTGCCACACTGGTAAATGACCCTCTCAGATCACTACATTTTTGATGAACCCACACAGCACACATTGTACACTGAATGGAGTTCACTCCGACACCCTTCCTGCACACAGCACACGGCCACTTCCCAGTTCTTTCCACCTCACCACATGCTTTACCACTCGCCATCACCTTCGTCTTTCCGATATTCACCTTCAGACCTTTTGTCGCCATACATTCCTTCCACTTGTTCAGCTTTTCCTTCAGTCCATCCATACTTTCCGCAATCAACACCAGATCATCTGCATACAACAACTCCCACGGTAAACCCTCCTTTACGTTCTGAGCCAGCACCTCCATCACAGCTACAAATAGTAGTGGACTTAGTACCGACCCCTGATGCACTCCCACCTTCACCTCAAACTCACCACTGTTCCCGTCCTTCGTCCTTACAGCTGTGCGCGCTCTTTTGTACATTGCCATCACTACTCTGATCAACCTCCACATCAATCACCTCCACATTGCCATTCCTCCACTCCTAACTTCCTCAATGCCCATGTCAATACTTTGCGTGGAACCCTATCGAATGCTTTCTCCAGATCAACAAACCCAAAAAACAACTTCTTCCTCTTCTCCATGTACTTCTCCTGCAACTGCCTCACAATGAAAAGCGCATCTGTCGTTCCTCTTCCTGGCATAAATCCAAACTGCATTTCGTCGATCTTCACTTTCTTCCTTATCCTCCTCTCCAACACCCTTTCCAATACCTTCATTCCATGTTCCAATAACTTTATCGGTCGGTACGAGCCACACTCCAGAGGGTCACCTTTCCCCTTGTATAGAGGGATGAGGGTACTCAGTTCCCAATCCACTGGAATGCGGCCTTCTTTCACCACCAGATTACAGATCTCTGTCATTCTCTTAACACCCCAACTTCCTGCTGCCTTCAACATATCTCCCACAACTCCCGTCGGCCCTCCCGCTTTTCCACTCTTCATTGCTTTTATCGCTTCCTCAAACTTCCTTCTCAGTTATCTTCTCTGCCGGTCCTAAACCTGGGTTACTCTCTATGTTGCCATCCCATTCATTCTCTGGATTCAACAGCATTTCCATATATCTTTTCCATCTTCCTTTAATTCCATCTGGGTCGACAACGATTTGTCCCACTTCATCCTTCAAGCAACTCACCCCCATCACATCACACCTCTCTTTCACTATGTGCTTTGCAATCCTGAATACTGCTTTCTGACCCTCTTCCGAATCCAAGCATTCTCCGAACATTTTACTACATGCCTCCTGCGCCTTTGCTACCTCTTTCTTTGCAGCCTTCCTGGCTGCCTTATAACTTTCATGCTCTGCTGTTTCTGTTCCCGTACCCTTCGCCTTCTGCCACTCCTTGAACTTCTTCCTCTTCTCGTCAATCCTCTTTCCAACTTCATCATCCCACCACCATGTTTCCGAGTGCCTCGGTGGTCCTTTTGTCCATCCACATACCTCACCAACAGCTCCCAACAGACTAGCTTTCATTGACATCCAACCACTTTCAAGCTCAACCACATCATCCTCTACCCTACTCAGCCTCTCTTTTAATGCCTCCCTTACTGTCACCTCTTTCAACCTCCACACCTTCATTCTTGGTTGGTACTTCACCCGCCGCGCTCTCCTCGCACCTTTCACCCTTATGTTGCAGACAACCAAGTGGTGCTGTGAAACAGCCTCCTCCCCCGGGATCACTTTTGTGTCCCGGAGGTGCCCCCTATCTCGCCTACGCACCATCAGGTAGTCAACGGTTGTCGTCGACCCACCTGACGTGTACGTAACAAGCTTATTATCCTCTTTCTGGAACTGAGTATTACAAATCAACATAATCAGCTCCATCAGCAAACTCCAAAATCCTTTCACCTTCTCCATTTCTCACACCATATCCATAACCCCCATGAACTCCCTCAAAACTATATTGGTCCTTCATACTCCTTCCCACATGTCCATTCAGGTCTCCTCCCACCACAACAACTTCCTCATCTTTCACGTTTTCCATCAGCTTCTCTATCGCACACCAGAACTTGTCCTTCTCTTCATTGCTTCGACCAACCTGCGGAGCATATCCCGAGATGACGTTCACCAAGAGCTTTCCAATCATCATTTTCACCATCATCAACCTATCACTCACTCTAGTCACACTCACCACACTGTCTACAAACTCCTCAGAAAACAGGACACCAACACCATTCACGCCCTCCGGGCACCCTTGCCACACAAACTTGTATTTCTGTCCCTGCCTACCCTTCACCATTCTCACACCACTTCCCTTCCATCTCGTCTCTTGCACACAACATATGTCCACTCTTCTTCTGACCAATACTTCCACCACTTCTCCTGATCTCCCTGTCATTGTCCCTACATTCCATGTCCCAAACCTCAGAAACCGATCTCCACTTCTGGCTGCACCCTGCCCATATGTAGTTGTAATTGTCATGGTTCTCTTTTAGAGGCAATGTTTTTTATGGCCGGATGCCCTTCCTGACGCCAACCCTCTTAGTCGTCTCTTACGACACGCAGGGATACGGTGTACCTATTCTGACCAGGGTACACACTGGGAAATGTTTAAAACATGGAAAATGGAAATTCTGGGGGGGGCGTCAGCATCACGGCTGCGGTTTAAACATATTCCAACAATATCCAAACAGAAGCATGAAAACCATGAAAAACAATCTGGGAAAAGTCTCCAAGCGAGAACGTGGATTTGAGAAAGAAGGAGCAGAGGCGGAAGAAAAAAGAGATACAGGGGGCGGGGCACAAGTCGAGACGAGGAGGAGAGCGAACAAGCAACGTGTCCGGGAGGAGAGAAAGCATCAATATAGAATTCTTTGTCTAGGGAGGTGAGGTGAGGGGGAGAAAATAAAATAAAAGAAACAAGCAACACAGTGAAGGAAAGAACCCAAATCGACAAAACACCGACGGGGGGAGGGAAGCCCCAAGTTACCAGGCCGCGCACGAGGTACGACCCAGAAAACGATTAACTACACACAAGTTTGTACGAATTACAAACCAATACCAACCAGAAACACACAATAACACGTACACAGCAAAATAACCAGTGGAAATTTGACAAAGACAAGAATGGGAAAACACTTAAACTTCGATGCCGTGGAGAGCTCGAAGTACGCTTCACTCGCCCGAGGAACCGGAAGCCGGAACGACACCATTGTATAATTTAAATAAACATAAATGCAAATTTCGCATGTGGAAAAAGTAAGTACACCCCATGAAATGTTTTTTAAAATCTTTTTAACATATGTCGACATATCAATATTTGATCTTCATTTAAACAGTATCTATAGATAAAGGTGATCTAATTGAACAAAAAACAATGAAAAATTGACTTTGCAATAATTAATTCAACAAAAAATTAACAAAGATGCCATTTCCTTCTGTGGAAAAGTAAGTACACCCTTGGCTCTAATAGGTGGTATTGCCCCCTTTGGCAGAAACAACCTCAAGTAGGCGTTTCTTATAACTGTCTACCAGTCTCTGACATCGACTGGGAGAAATTTTTGCCCACTCCTCCATACAGAATTCTTTCAGCTGTGCGATATTTGAGGGGTTTCTTGCATGCACAGCTCATTTCAAATCCCCCCACAACATCTCGATGGGATTTAGATCCGGGCTTTGACTTGGCCATTCCAGAACCCTCCATTTCTTTCTTTTCAGCCATTCCTTGGTGGATTTACTGGTATGTTTAGGGTCATTGTCATGTTGCAAGGTCCACCTTCGGTTGAGCTTCAACTTTCCGACAGATGGCCTCACATTATCCTCAAGCACCCTCTGGTACAATGAAGAATTAATAGTGGATTCTATGATGGTGAGCCGCCCAGGCCCTGGTGCAGCAAAGCTGCCCCAAACCATAATATTTCCACCACCATGCTTTACAGTTGGTATCAGGTTCTTGTGGTCAAATGCTGTCTTTGGTTTTCGCCAAACATGTCTTCTGGTACTGTGACCAAATAGCTCTACCTTTGACTCATCTGTCCAGAGCACATTGTTCCAGAAGTGCTGGTCTTTGCCTGGGTGTTCATTGGCAAACTTTAGTCTTGCCCTGATGTTCTTTCTTGACAGCAAAGGTTTCCTCCTGGCACACCTCCCATGTAGATCAAATTTGTGCAGCCTCTTTCTAATGGTAGACTCGTGCACTTTGACATCAACAGTGGAAAGAGCTACCTGTAGGTCCCGTGATGACATTCTGGGGGTTCTTAGAGACTTCTTTCAGCATCTTGCGGTCTGCTCTCGGGCTGAACTTGCTGGGGCGGCCTGGCCTGAACAAGTTAGCAGTTGTTTGGAATCTTCTCCACTTGTAGATGATCTTCCGGACAGTCGAATGATTGATTTCAAATTGTTGGAGATCTTTTTAAATCCCTTCCCAGACACGTAGGCATCCATAACCTTCTTTCTGAAGGCCTCAGAGAGCTCTTTTGATCTAGGCAGGGTGACGCCGCACACTTCAACAACAAAGAGCAAACCAAACGAAATGTCCGAGGTTTAAATAAGACAGGTTCCTCCAAGATCCTCTCTAACGATGTTCTAATCATTTGCACCTGAGCTGGTGCACCTGATTCAAATTTTAGGTATTTGAAGTAGTGATAAATGTAGGGGTGTACTTACTTTTTCCACATGCGAAATTTGTCATTTATGTTTATTTAAATTATACAATGGACTACAAAATGTAAATGTTTCATGATATTTGTTATATTATATCACCTTTATCTATCAATATTGTTGAAATGAAGATCAAATAGCTGTATGTTGAAATATGTTGAAAAAGTCAAAACTTTACATGGGGTGTACTTACTTTTTCACTTGACTGTATATAACTATACCAAGTTTGACTAAGATCCCTTCAGCCGTTCTCAAGTTATCACGGAAACGAAAACCTATCACGGACAGAGAGACAGACAGACAGACAGACAGACAGACGGCCAGACGGACAGACGGCCAACCTGAAAACATAATGCCTCCGGCAACTTCGATTAAGGATGGTGGCAGGAGACTAGTGAAGAGAGGGGATAGTGTTGAAGGTGTGGGAAGGATATTTTGGGGATCTGTTAAAATGGGCAGGGTGAGGTGGCGAGCTGGAGCTACCGAGTTATGTGGAGGGGAAAGTGGAGCTGGTGAAGATCACGGAGGAGGTGGTGCAGACAGCATTGAAGAGGATGAAGAAGGGAAGAGCACCAGGCATTGGTGAGGTGTGGACAGAGATGATATTTGTCATGGGAGAAGTCGGAGTCATTTGGACGAATAGCCTGTTGCATGCATGTATGTATGGGTTAACTTCCGGAGGATTGGAGGACAGGTTTAATTGTTCCGATATAGAAGGAGAAGTGCGATGTTCACGTTCCAGTTCCAGGAAAGTAAAAGAGCATTACGCTGCTACGTCATGGAAAGAGGGTGCTAGAGAGTATTCTGGACGGGAGGATAAGTAAGAGTATGGAGATGGAGATTGGAGAAGAGCAGCAGGGATTTAGAAAGGGAAGGCGGACGATGAAATGGGATGTTCACCCTCAGACAGCTGTGCCCGGTTTGCTGGAAACCCAGATAAGCACTATCCTGTGGATAAATCACCTATCTGATGGATACAATTTATCCACTGGATAGGTTCTGTTGCTCAAAGCCTGGATAATTGTATCTGTTGGATAAATTAGTAAGTTTTCCAGAAAACTTTATCCAGTCGCCTCTGGCCCGGATAACGCCTTATCCATGGCTCGTGACACATACGTACGTTGTCCAATTCAAAATGGCAGACGATCCAGTTTTGGTTGACATCTGTCTGGCGAACATTGAAAGGAAATTCCACAAACGCTGAGCGATAGTCATCTCCGACACTGTTGATGGCAGCTGTGATCGTCAACCACACCTTCCGATTCACATCATTCGTTTGGGTGTTGGAAAAGTTACTCCTAATGAGCTTTATATTATCTTCTGCCACCCGACACAATATACCTGTAATTTGCAGTAAAATTTGCCTTCCTCTTTCTAGTATGACTGACTTTACCCGTCATGACTGTTTTGCAAGCGGACGAGACAGTGCAATGCATTGTGGGATACCATATGCCAATCAAAACTTTAACCACGCCTTATCCAGCCCTTATCCCGAGGATAGTTATCCTACCCTCATCAGGAAGATAACTATCGTAACCTTATCCAGCGATTATCCAGTGGATAGCTATCCTAACCTTATCCAGGCCTTTTCCAGCGGGTAGTTATCCTATCCTTATCCAGCCTTTATTTGGCAAATAGCTATCCAAACCTTACCCGGCGGATAGCTATCCTAGCCTTATCAAGCATTTGAACAACCATAGACTTATCCGTCGCATCCATCAGATGAGAACTTTAACACAGGACAGCTCTTACGTAGGGGTTAGTTAAATTATCCGAGCTTCTCACAGCCAGGAACTGTGATAAAAAGATTATTGACTTGTGCCCAATTTCATAGAGCATTCATAATAAAAGGAAGTACCTATACGAGGTAGTTAAATAAAACTTCGATTTGCTTTTTCAGCCTCATCCAGGCCAAAGTGGTGAAATAAAGGTGTCACGGAATGATTTGTGGGCCCTTCAGTGCTGTGTCCTCCAAGCACCGAGGGAAAAATTGCTGAAGAAGGAAAGGATTATAGTCGAAAAGGAAAAGTTTGCAGTGGAGAAAGAGAATATTGTGTTGGAGAATGTGAAACTTGAACTGGAAAACGACCCATGCTATAAAAGGCTCCACAATAAAATTAACGAGGTTCGAGGAGTTGCCACCGACACGTCAGCAGGTGTCCTTGCGATCACGGAAACATGGGGTCATTCAAGCATTCGAGATGCCGAGTTAGGTATCCTGGAGTACCATACATTTGGAGTCGTTAGTCATGACGGTCGAATCGGTGGCAGCATCCTTCTGTACATAAAGTCCCAGCAAAATTCAGTTCTCCTTCCTTGTCAATTCAAACCTTCACTCTTTGACTCTATCACATGTACAATTAGAATACGTGACCCCCTTCATATTACCTGGATATACCACCCCAAAACAGTTTTACAAACTCTGCTAATTATTTGCTTATAACACTCCTAAAAAGAGGCTGAGTAGGTTAGAGGATGATGTGGTTGAGCTTGAAAGTGGTTGGATGTCAATGAAAGCTAGTCTGTTGGGAGCCGTTGGTGAGGTCGGTGGATGGACAAAAGGACCACCGAGGCACTCGGAAACATGGTGGTGGGATGATGAAGTTGGAAAGAGGATTGACGAGAAGAGGAAGAAGTTCAAGGAGTGGCAGAAGGCGAAGGGTACGGGAGCAGAAACAGCAGAGCATGAAAGTTATAAGGCAGCCAAGAAGGCTGCAAAGAAAGAGGTAGCAAAGGTGCAGGAGGCATGTAGGAAAATGTTCGGAGAACGCTTGGATTCGGAAGAGGGTCAGAGAGCGGTATTCAGGATTGCAAAGCAGATAGCGAAAGAGAGGTGTGATGTGATTGGGGTGAGTTGCTTGAAGGATGAAGTGGGACAAATCGTTGTGGACCCAGATGGAATTAAAGGAAGATGGAAAAGATATATGGAAATGCTGTTGAATACAGAGAATGAATGGGATGGCAACATAGAGAGTAACCCAGTTTTAGGACCGGCAGAGAAGATAACTGAGAAGGAAGTTGAGGAAGCGATAAAAGCAATAAATAAATTAAAAAATGGCAGAAGCGATAAAAGCAATGAAGAGTAGAAAAGCGGGAGGGCCGACGGGAGTTGTGGGAGATATGTTGAAGTCAGCAGGAAGTTGGGGTGTGAAGAGAATGACAGAGATCTGTAATCTGGTGGTGAAAGAAGGCCGCATTCCAGTGGATGGGGAACTGAGTACCCTCGTCCCTCTATACAAGGGGAAAGGTGACCCTCTGGAGTGTGGCTCGTACCGAGCGATAAAGTTATTGGAGCATGGAATGAAGGTATTGGAAAGGGTGTTGGAGAGAAGGATAAGGAAGAAAGTGAAGATCGACGAAATGCAGTTTGGATTTATGCCAGGAAGAGGAACGACACACGCTTTTCATTGTGAGGCAGTTGCAGGAGAAGTACATGGAGAAGAGGAAGAAGTTGTTTCTTGGGTTTGTTGATCTGGAGAAAGCATTCGATAGGGTTCCACACAAAGTAGTGACATGGGCATTGAGGAAGTTAGGAGTGGAGGAATGGTTGATCAGAGTGGTGATGGCAATGTACAAAAGAGCGTGCACAGCTGTAAGGACGAAGGACGGGAACAGTGGTGAGTTTGAGGTGAATGTGGGAGTGCATCAGGGGTCGGTACTAAATCCACTACTATTTGTAGCTGTGATGGAGGTGCTGGCTCAGAACGTAAAGGAGGGTTTACCGTGGGAGTTGTTGTATGCAGATGATCTGGTGTTGATTGCGGAAAGTATGGATGGACTGAAGGCAAAGATGAAGTGGAAGGAATGTATGGAGACAAAAGGTCTGAAGGTGAATATCGGAAAGACGAAGGTGATGGCAAGTGGTAAAGCATGTGGTGAGGTGGAAAGAACTGGGAAATGGCCATGTGCTGTGTGTAGGAAGGATGTCGGAGTGAACCCCATTCAATGTACAATGTGCGCTGAGTGGGTTCATCAAAAATGTAGTGGTCTGAGAGGGTCATTCACCAGTGTGGCAGCTACATTCAAATGTAAGGTGTGCACAGAGGAAGCTGCAGATGGAGGAAATGTTGAGTTGGATCTTGGAGATGGCGTGAAGCTGGAAGGTGTGAAAACATTTTGCTACCTCGGAGACATGCTGAATGGAGAAGGTGGATCAGACTCGGCAACGGTTGCTAGAGTGAGATGTGCATGGACGAAGTTTCGGGAACTGAGTGGCGTGCTGATGATGAGGGGAGTGTCGTTGAAGCTGAAGGGAAAGGTGTATGCTGCACGTGTGAGAAGTGTTATGATTTATGGGAGTGAGACATGGGTAATGAACGTAGAGCAGCAACGAAGGTTGGAAAGGGTGGAAATGCGAATGGTTCGATGGATGTGCGGAGTATCGTTGAGAGAGAGGAAGACAAATGATGAATTGCGAAAGATGATGGGAATAGAGCCTGTGATTGATGCTGTGAAGAGGAACAGGTTGAGATGGTTTGGTCATGTGTTGAGGAAGGATGAAAGTGACTGGTTGAGAAGAGTGATGGAAATGAATGTAGAAGGAAGCAGAGGACGGGGAAGACCGAGAAAGACTTGGCTAAAGATGGTGGAAGAAGAAATGCGGGCAAGGGGGTTAACAAGGAGAGATGCAGAAAATAGGGCAAAATGGAGAAGATCGTCATTGGGACCGCAAGGTTAACCCCCGCTCTAGCAGAGAAAATGGCCTTTAAAATGCATGTTGTGTGTTGTACTCCTAAATGCTGTCCTCAAAATTCCTGACCACCACATCCTTTTGGGGACTTCAATTGGTCAGCTGGTTGATGTTCTTCCCCGATTTCATTTGACTTTCTGCCGCTCTCGTTTCGTGAGAACCATCTCCGTCTCCAACATGTTCTCTTTCCAAAGAGATTTCGCGTATGAGCAGAGTCGTCATATCTCGACCTCATTTTAACTGACGATTCCCTAACATTTCTCGCATCAGATCACTTCCGCCCATTGGTCTTATGGACCATGCTTGTATCCATTTCACCATGGCGACTCCATCAAACTGCCGGCCTCTGCCAAGTTTCAAGTGGAGATGCACCAAAATGGACAAACTAGGAATCATTGAAGCAGCTCGAAGACTTGTTTGGGGTGTTCACCTATTAGTAATACATCTGTCTCTGCGTTGCGGAACATTGTGGAAGACAAACATTATGCAGCTAAAAGCCAGCTATGTCCGTCTCGCCATGTTGTCGAACTCCATACCCTCCCGTACCATGTCAGGCTTTCCCGCCAAAATCTCTTCTCCAAGCAGCACCGGCACCTCCGAGGGGAATTTTCAAGCAGCAAGCTCAAAGGTGTCAAATCCCTGGTGTTGGGCTAGCGGCTAGGGTGCCGGCTTAGGATCCTAGGATCCCGGGTTCGAATCTCGGTCGATCGCCGAATTAATGCCAGGGGGGTTGACTCAGCCTGTCATCCTTCCGAGGTCGGCTAATTTGAGTACCAGTTCACTGGTAATTCCCTGTTTGTCGTTGAAGGCGGCAAAAAGGGTTGGCGTCAGGAAGGGCATCCGGCCGTAAAACATTGCTTCAAAAAGGGGACCAAAAAAAAAAACAACTACCACGGTCCCCGAAAAGGCCAACCCCCGCTTTGCGGGGAAAAATGGCCTCTAAACGGTGGTTAAGCTCAAAGGAATTTCCGCTCCTTGGCCTTTTCCCATCAAATTGTGAACATGTGGAATGCCCTCTATTCTGGTGTGGTTTTGGTACCATCAGTTACTGCATTTACAGCCAGACTGGATGCTGCATAGGCCCAGCTAGTCCTACCATGAGTAGATTTTTAAATTCGCACAGAAATACATAAAAGCACCACGAGAAATTAATTAATGAAAATGTTCATCATGGCACAATGGCCCTACAAAGAGCATTATTATTAATGATGATGATGATAATGATGATGATGACGATGATGATGATGATGATGATGATGATGCTAGTCAAAGAGGAAAACACTCACCTATGCAGCCATGCTCCACATCCTTTTCAAATCCCGGCTGACATTCCTCGCAGTCTATCACCTCTGGACCAGAGCATGTTGTGCATGAAGTGTGGCATCCTGTAACATGGTGGAATGGAATCCTCAGAAAATAATAATTCACAAGTAGTTTAATATAATTTCTACATAATATATATACATATACATATACATATGTGTGTGTGTGTGTGTGTGTGTGTGTGTGTGTGTGTGTGTGTGTGTGTGTGTGTGTGTGTGTGTGTGTGTGTGTGTGTGTGTTCTGATTTTCTGGCCACATCTTTTGACCGACCGGGCTCAAAATTGCCGTGAAGACTTCACTCCCCAAGGGTGGTTTCTGCACTGTAAACTCTCTCCCCCCCACCCCTCACTCCCTACACCATCCCACACCATGTGTTTGCTTCCATTCACTGGGTACACCCTTTCACCAATGGGGCCCACTCACACTTGGCATGAAGTATCCACTCACCCAGGATAGTTTAGCACTTTGCCCCACCTCTTGCCCCAACCCCACCCCACCCCCATTACCCCACTACTATGTGTGTTTGTTCTGATTTTCCAGCCACACCTTTTGACCCATATTGTTCAAACCTGCCATGAAGACTGTTCACTCCCCCAGGGTGGTTTTGCATGATACCCCACCTCCCCCTCCCCCCCCCCCCAACCCACCATCACCACCCCTACACCACCCAGGACAAAATGTGTATGACATTTCATCAATAGAGTTCATTTCAGACCAGGAACTTTTCATACCTCCCCTACCATCCATATTTCATTTGACTCACGTGAGCAGTTTGCGTATGTGTCATTGCGCTTTAGGGCGTAGAACCCCGCTTCACACTCGAGGCACTCTTCACCAGCATACCCCACATCGCACACACACAAGCCTGTGCCCGAGCGTGTTCCTTGCCCATCACAGCGTCCATTACCCGCACAGGGCCGTACCGACCCTCCCAGGCAGTCTGCAGCAATATGTCAAAACAGCCATGGTTAATGCAACCATTAAATAACAAGATGCATGCACAAGACCATCCATATATACGGTGTGTGTGTGTGTTTGTGTGTGTGTGTGTATACACACACACACACACACACACACACACACACACACACACACACACACACACACACACACACACACAGTGTTGGAAAAAAGTGGACTGCTTGAGCAGCCTGATATGCTGTACCCTTCACTATTGCAGGTTATGGTGGTGGTGGTGGTGGTGGTGGTGGTATGCCATTTCTAACAAGTAGTCAGTAGGACTCTGCATCAACTATAGTGTACACAGTGGAACAAAAAGTGAAAATCGTTACTTTGTGGTGCGAGTCAAAATCTGACGTGCAGGTGCGCCGACAATAGTCAGTATTCCAATGGTCAAACCTGTAATGGACCTTCCAATGGGAGCAGTGCCGTGTATATTGAGAGTCTGGCCAACTGAAATACTTGCGCCATGTTGCATACCTAACTTCACGCGCTGGCACTGCGAGATGTATGTCAGCTGTGGCAATCCTGTAGTTCTGTGACGAGGGAATCGATGTTATTACTGTTTGGTCGCAGATTTAATGAGGTACAACTAATTCAAGTTAAAGTGACGTGTTGTTTGTTATTGGAATAATAAAATCTGCAAGCGGCGTCATTTATTCACACGAATTGTTTACCTGTCGCGGCACACGATTTATTGTCAGCTGCATACAGCATACTGATACATTTTATTTCTCTTGGCATAAAATTGTAATCTGATAAAATGGAGCTTGTATACTAGTTTTCATCTATTATCTGGAAACGTAACATACAATATTCCCATAATGCTACGAAAGTACAACGTCTATTATTTTATTCATTAGCTTGGGTTCACAAATGTTGTTATAACTTGACTCGCACCATAATCAGCAATAAAAAAAGTAAACATACTCTTAGGTACATTGTTTATTTGTTATTCTTGAAGAAATCCAGCATTAAACATTATAACCTTGGTGATATATTTAGATAAAATAGATATATATGTCAAATGTGTACGTGTATATACATATATCCTATTTCAATTTCTTGACAAGCGCTCGCATTGCCATACTTTTGCTGCCATGCTCTCCGGTCGTAACTTTACGTTGCGTTTTACGGCTGTGTGATTGGGCTCCATATCAACCTACACCCACAACGTTGTGCAGAGTCCTATCTATTGAAACAATCCAAATTAACTGCTTTTTTTGGCAATATAATATTTGGAAACAGTATTATTTTCCCCCAAAAAATGCTACGTTTTCAAAGAACACTTTACTCAGGAAACTGACACAACAGTGACAAATATTGCGTCATAAACAAGTATTTCCTGATATGTAAGCATATATAAACAGTTCATGTTATAGGGTATCTATCTATAATTCCAGTAATCTCTGTGTGTATGTATGTATGTATGTATGTTTGTCTGTGACCGCTGTTTCTCGACAACCACGGGTCCGATATACTTGAAACTTGCCAGGTATATTGCTGGGGACCCGAGGATGTGCCTTTTCAAGGTTTCATATTAATCGGACAAGTAGTTACCGAGCTATGTCCAAAAAACGATTCAACCAATCAGAGAGCAGCGAGTTATCACGTGTGCCGAACGTGGCGAACAGACTCTGCCTCGGACGGCACATTTGAGAGCGTATTCATTTATTTCACGTTGGCAAACTATGTTGGCGTTAAACTATGTTTTAAAACTAATTAAAACTAATTTGCGATTCTTTCGCTTTCCTGCGCGTTTGTGCACGCTATGGCGATTTCTTTACCAAACTCCGCAAGCCGTTCGCTTTGGACCAAACCATTTCATGTAAATAGAGGGGGGGGATTGTCACCGTACTCGCAAGCCGTTCGCTTTGGACCAAACCATTTCATGTAAATAGAGGGGGGGGATATAATTTTAGATATATATATAGTACGGGCATGCCCTAGTATGTATAATGAGGGATTATGTATAATACCTGATTTTCAGTTTCATCTTCAGCAGAATTTCATCAGAAAAGAAAGAACCATGAGAAGAGGAAGAAGTTCAAGGAGTGGCAGAAGGCGAAGGGTACGGGAGCAGAAACAGCAGAGCATGAAAGTTATAAGGCAGCCAGGAAGGCTGCAAAGAAAGAGGTAGCAAAGGCGCAGGAGGCATGAAGGAAAATGTTCGGAGAACGCTTGGATTCGGATGAGGGTCAGAAAGCAGTATTCAGGATTGCAAAGCAGATAGCGAAAGAGAGGTGTGATGTGATGGGGGTGAGTTGCTTGAATAATAATAATAATAATAATTCATTTATTTTGTATAGCGCTTTTCCAGAAGCCCAAAGGCGCTTTGACAGAGTGGAAAACATAATGCATAACAATACATGAAAACAACAATTGCAAAAAGACAAGAATCAAGAAAACAAACAGCAGCGATATACGGCATATATATAAGACAAGAATCAAAAAGACAAGACAAGAATCAATAGGGAAATATTTAAAGCAAAAGGAGGGAGAAGGAGAAGAGATAGTCAGGGGTTAAATGCTGTGGGTTGAATGTTGAATGCAGCGTTGAACAGGTGGGTCTTTAGTGATGTTTTGAATGTGGTGAGTGAGGAGGAGTCTCTGATGGTGTGAGGTAGTGAGTTCCAGAGGGTGGGAGCAGCGATGGAGAAGGCCCTGTCCCCCCAGGATCTGAATTTGGTCCGGATGGAGGGGGTCAGGAGGTTGGTACCAGCAGAGCGGAGGTTGCGGGTGGGAGTGTGTCTGGAGAGGAGGTCAGCCAGGTAGGATGGGGCCAGGTTATGGAGGGCTTTGTATGTCAAGAGGAGGATTTTGTACTGGATTCTCTGGGGGATGGGGAGCCAGTGAAGCTTGTAAAGGACGGGGGTGATGTGGTCACGGGTCCGGGAATGAGTGAGTAGACGGGCAGCGGAGTTCTGAATGTATTGGAGTTTATTGGTGATTTTTGAGGGTGAACCATAGAGGAGGCTATTGCAGTAGTCCAGACGGGAGGTGATGAAGGCGTGGATGAGGGTTTCTGCAGCCGTGGAGGAGAGGGATGAGCGGAGACGGGCAATGTTTTTCAGGTGAAAGAAGGCTGACTTTGTGATCTGTTTAGTGTATTTGTCGAAGGAAAGGGTTTGGTCAAAGATGACGCCATGATTCCGGATGTGAGGGGAGGTGGATACTGGGATACCGTCGATGTTGAGGGCAAAGTTATGGGTGGATTTTGTGAGCGTTTTTGGGCCAATGATGATTATTTCAGATTTATCACAGTTAAGCTTGAGGAAGTTGATTTGAAGCCAGGATTTTATTTCAGTGATGCAGTTTGTCAGGATAGAGTGGGTGTCGGTGGAGACGGACTTGGTGGAGATGAAAAGCTGGATGTCATCGGCGAAGCAGTGGAATTGGAGACCATGACGGCGGATTAAGTGACCGAGCGGGGACAGGTAAAGGATGAAGAGGAGGGGGCCAAGAACTGAACCTTGGGGGACACCTTGGGGGAGGGGAGCAGTGGGGGATTTGCAGTTATTGATGGAGATGAACTGGCATCTGTCAGAGAGGTATGATTTAATCCAAGAGAGGGCAGTGCCGGTGACGTTAAAGGTGGATTCAAGTCGGGTGAGGAGGATAGTGTGATCGATGGTGTCAAAGGCAGCGCTGAGGTCGAGGAGGACGAGAATGTTGAGGTTGCCAGCGTCAGAGGAGAGGAGAAGGTCGTTGGTGATTTTGAGGAGAGCAGTTTCAGTACTGTGGTTGGAGCGGAATCCGGATTGGAATGTTTCATACAAGTTATTGGCAGAGAGATGATGTTTGAGTTGAGTGGCTACAGCGCGTTCCAAAACTTTTGACAGAAAGGGTAGGTTGGAGATGGGTCTGAAGTTGTTTAGGGTGTCAGGGTTTAGACCAGGTTTTTTTAGAATGGGGGTAACAGCAGCAATTTTGAGGGAAGGTGGGACGATGCCTGTAGACAGGGAGGAGTTTATTGTTGCAATGATAAGTGGAGAGAGAGCAGGGAGGGAGGCTTTGACAAAGCTGGAGGGGATGGGGTCAAGAGTGCAGGTGGCAGTTTTCATTCCTATGAGGAGTTCAGAGAGGTCAGTAGGAGAGATTGGGGAGAACCGAGACAGGGGATGGCAGGACAAGGGGGGGCAGGTGGTTGGAGGGGGAGCGGGTGCGGCGGTGGTCAAGCTGTTGTAGATGTTGTCAATTTTGCGTTGGAAGAAAGAGAGGAAGGAGATGCAGTTGTCTACTGTGAATGACTGGGTGGTGGTGTTCAGGGGGCGGAGGAGTTTGTTTATTGTCGAGAAGAGTGCTTTTGGGTTTCCGGAGCCAGAGTGGATAATTTGAGAGTAGTAGGCAGAGCGGGCACGGGAGAGGGCATCTTTGTAGTGTTGTATGTGGTCCTTGTAGGCTTGGGAGTGAACTGTGAGACCCGTTTTATTGCGGAGTGGAAAACAGATATACGGCATATATATATGAAGTGGGACAAATCGTTGTCGACCCAGATTGAATTAAAGGAAGATGGAAAAGATATATGGAAATGCTGTTGAATACAGAGAATGAATGGGATGGCAACATAGAGAGTAACCCAGTTTTAGGACCAGCAGAGAAGATAACTGAGAAGGAAGTTGACGAAGCGATAAAAGCAATGAAGGGTTGAAAAGCAGGAGGGCAGACGGGAGTTGTGGGAGATATGTTGAAGGCAGCAGGAAGTTGGGGTGTGAAGAGAATGACAGAGATCTGCAATCTGGTGGTGAAAGAAGGCCGCATTCCAGTGGATTGGGAGCTGAGTACCCTCATCCCTCTATACAAGGGGAAAGGTGACCCTCTGGAGTGTGGCTCGTACCGAGCGATAAAGTTATTGGAGCATGGAATGAAGGTATTGGAAAGGGTGTTGGAGAGGAGGATAAGGAAGAAAGTGAAGATCGACGAAATGCAGTTTGGATTTATGCCAGGAAGAGGAACGACAGACGCGCATTTCATTGTGAGGCAGTTGCAGGAGAAGTACATGGAGAAGAGGAAGAAGTTGTTTCTTGGGTTTGTTCATCTGGAGAAAGCATTCGATAGGGTTCCACGCAAAGTATTGACATGGGCATTGAGGAAGTTAGGAGTGGAGGAATGGTTGATCAGAGTAGTGATGGCAATGTACAAAAGAGCGCGCACAGCTGTAAGGACGAAGGACGGGAACAGTGGTGAGATTGAGCTGAAAGTGGGAGTGCATCAGGGGTCGGTACTAAGCCCACTACTATTTGTAGCTGTGATGGAGATGCTGGCTCAGAACGTAAAGGAGGGTTTACCGTGGGAGTTGTTGTATGCAGATGATCTGGTGTTGATTGCGGAATGTATGGATGGACTGAAGGAAAAGATGAACACGTGGAAGGAATGTATGGAGACAAAAGGTCTGAAGGTGAATATCGGAAAGACGAAGGTGATGGCAAGTGGTAAAGCATGTGGTGAGGTGGAAAGAACTGGGAAGTCGCCCTGTGCTGTGTGCAGGAAGGGTGTTGGAGTGAACTCCATTCAATGTACAATGTGCGCTGAGTGGGTTCATCAAAAATGTAGTGGTCTGAGAGGGTCATTAACTAGTGTGGCAGCTACATTCAAATGTAAGGTGCGCACAGAGGGAGCTGCAGATGGAGGAAATGTTGAGTTGGATCTTGGAGACAGCGTGAAGCTGGAAGGTGTGAAAACATTTTGCTACCTCGGAGACATGCTGAATGGAGAAGGTGGATCAGACTCGGCAACGGTTGCTGGAGTGAGATGTGCATGGAAGAAGTTTCGGGAACTGAGTGGCGTGCTAATGAGGAGGGGAGTGTCGTTGAAGCTGAAGGGAAAGGTGTATGCTGCATGTGTGAGAAGTGTTATGATTTATGGGAGCGAGACATGGGTAATGAACGTAGAGCAGCAACGAAGGTTGGAAAGGGTGGAAATGCGAATGGTTCAATGGATGTGCGGAGTATCGTTGAAAGAGAGGAAGACAAATGATGAATTGCGAAAGATGATGGGAATAGAGCCTGTGATTGATGCTGTGAAGAGGAACAGGTTGAGATGGTTTGGTCATGTGTTGAGGAAGGATGAAAGTGACTGGTTGAGAAGAGTGATGGAAATGAATGTAGAAGGAAGTAGAGGACGGGGAAGACCGAGAAAGACTTGGCTAAAGATGGTGGAAGAAGAAATGCGGGCAAGGGGGTTAACAAGGAGAGATGCAGAAAATAGGGCAAAATGGAGAAGATTGTCATGGGGACCGCAAGGCTAACCCCCGCTCTAGTCGGGAAAATGGCCTTTAAAATACAGCATGTTGTTGTATGCATAATCCCTTATAATTATATATATATATATATATATATATATATATATATATATATATACACTGCATATGTACACGAAAAATGTTCCAGGGAATATGTATAATATATATATACTAGCGGGGTCACCCGTGGGAATCCCACGGGCATGGATGTGTGTGACATTTCGACATATTGAGTTAGATGCTGCACCTGCACATTCAGTTATATAAAATGGTTACTGGTAATTGATCACATCCACAAATGATGTAATCCACACAATTTATGTACTTTACATAACGTTAATAGGAATACATGCCCGTGTAGATGGGAAATACAGTTTGTTTGAAATAAATCACAAATATCAGAAGAAAGTTTTTAAAATTTAGAACTATTCTCACTCAGAGTTAAACATCACCATAATATTATGTGGTTGCTTCACGTTTTCGGTGAATTATATGTCATCGTTGTGAGATTTTTTTGGAATTTCTTTTTTTTAATGAGATTTTTATATTTTAAAAAACGGCAAAAAAGCATCAGAACAGCTGTGAAACAGCATCAAAACAGCAGTGAAAAAGCATCAAAACACTATCAAAACAACAGTGGAAGCGTCAAAACAGCAGTGAAAAAGCATCAAAACAGCAGCGAAAAAGCATCAAAACAGCAGTGAAAAAGCATCAGAACAGCAGTGAAAAAACAGCAGTGAAAAAGCATCAAAACAGCAGTGAAAAAGCATCAAAACAGCAGTAAAAAGCATCAAAACAGCAACAACGGTACGGTGATTTTTCAATCACCGCAACTAAATGTGTCGGAGTAATTAACTATTTTCCTTCGTGCCCTCCTTTTGTTGCCTGAATGGTGTCACTGCAGGACCTCCGGGTAAACAACATTACGGGTGAAGATTCCACTGTGGCCATCAATTTTTCCCTGTTGGCCATTACTGACTACCTTTACCTTGACATCCTCAAATCGTTTAGCACGCGACAATGCAACATATAATTGGCCATGGCTGAAGACGGATTCTGGTAAGTAAATCCCAACTTTGTGTAATGTTTGACCTTGACTCTTGTTTATTGAGAAAGAGAATGCCACACAAACTGGAAATTGATGGCGTTTGAGTACGAATGGTAGTGTTGTATCGGAAGGTGCAATACTAATCCTGGGTATAAATGTGCATGTTCCTTTGTGACTGCCAGAAATTATTTCTCCATCTATTATGTTTGGCAACAATCTTTTAACAACCAATCTTGCACCATTGCACAGTCCCTGTTTCGGATCAAAGTTACGGAGTAACATGATGACAGCACCATCTTTGAGACGAAGTTTGTGCAATGGCATTCCAGAAGGAGTTAATTGATTTAGGAATTCCATCGGATAATTTAGTGCCTCTTCAGGGTCATCACAGACAATGGAATCAGCGCTGAAGTACGTCTTTTCTTCCCCAGGAAATGCATCCAGTATCTCATCGTTGATCACAAATGTGGATTCATTCTTTGGACACAACACGGCTCGTTGTGCCAGCGCATCATAGTTTGAATGGATTTCGTTCAAATTACCGAAAACAGCCTCTGCTAAAGAAATGTTGTCTTCTACACAGATACGATCAGGCAGTCGTATTAAATCTGAGTCAGGAATTGTTTCCACAGTCCCATTTCCAACCGACAGTAACCATTTTGAGAATTCTTCATCATCATTAGCTCTCATGTTTGATGTTAAGTTCAGCTGTTTGAACTTTGGCCACAACTTGCTACACTTGATGCATGTGGCGATGATTGCTGAAGGTGCAGCGCGAGGTACAACGGGAAAAACCTGCCTGAAGTCCCCACCAAGAAGTAAGACCTTTCCACCAAAAGGAATGTTGTTGCTGGTTACATCCCGGAGACATCGATCAACAGCCGCTAAAGCATATGCTGGAGCCGTAGGTGCTTCATCCCAAATGAATAGGTTGGCCTTCCTTAGAGCATCTGCATCTTTACTCGTAGGTGATATGTTGCATGTGGAGTTTTCCAAAATGGGCACTGCCAATTTAAATCGATGGTGCGATGTACGGCCCCCTGCTAGCAATGTTGCTGCAATGCCCGAGTACGCCATTGGAAGAACCAAACGACACAGGCCTCGCAAGATGTGCAGAAGCGTATTATAGAGAAAGGTCTTGCCACTTCTGCTCGGTCCATCAACGAAAAACAACCGGTTGCCTGTGTACTGGTCCCTACAATGAACGGCCTGTAGGACCTCATCTACAATTTTGATCTGGTCATCATTTCGTAGTTGTCTGTTGTTTTCACCTTTTTCATGTTCATCTCCCGGTACATACTGATAAATCATCGCTCGAAAGATCTTCAACAGTGTCTGGAGGTACTGGTAACTGAAATGCTTCCAAGGTCTGTCCATGTCTCAGGAGGAAGGACTGTATTTCTCGCAATGCCATGAAAATACTCTGTTCCAAGATATGGCCGCTGTGCACAAAATCTTCGCAAAGGTCGTTTTTATATTTTTCCCACAGGGCCGATGTGTCTGTTGGTGTGCAGAATATGCATAGGGTTGCAAAAAGAGATCTCAATTGTTGTGGCATGGCAAAGATAACTCCATCAGCTAAGGACCTGTCCCATTCTGTATCATCTTCTGTTGAATGTAATTTCCTGGCTGCATCCTTGTATGTTTCACAAACTGCTCCATCTACGGTTCTGAGATCTTCAAATGATGTTTTACCAGGGCAGTGCAGCAGGAGTACACGAAGATGAAAGCGCTCAATGTCCATAGGGCTTGCCGAAACCATGCGTCCGATAACCTTGTTGCCGCCCCGGCGTCGAAGTTTCCATGTCTTTCGTCCATCTTCAAATACGTAATATTTTGGAATGTCATGGTACAGATAACTTCGTGCCTCGGGGTCTCTCTGGTTTAACTGAAACCAAGCTGTAAGTGTTGTACCCCTATGTCGTACAATGGCTTCTTCCTCGTTACCATCCCTGAACACAACAGTCTGCAATTCAGGTAAGTGTACCGCAAGTCTGGTGATGGAATGGGACTGTTTGTGCATTTCAAATTCCATCAATCTCCATGCTGCCTCTGGGGCACTGACATATCTGCAGTTCAAATAGGTCTTTATTTCGTCCACCTCCACTCTCCCGCGCTCTCGAATTTCGATGCTGGCACAGTCATGTCCCTTGTACACATATTTAAATAAGTACTTTATACTCTTTATGCTTGCGCAAACCTTAATGTTGATGTGTGCTCTGTACTTCTTCAGTAAATAAGCATTGAATGGGACCACATATTGGCAATCAACATCGGTTCCATGAACGGTTATGGTGGGTCCATTTGGGGGACGCTTGTAAAGGGCATAGCCATCTATGCTCGCAAGTGTCTCTGCAGCATACGCTTTTGGAAAGCCTTTACTGCACACTCCATCTTTCACACAAATCGAATGGCGATTTAAAGTGACATAAGGACCATGTATCATGTGAGACTTCACCAAGGAATGGATCTCTGGTGACTCATTTGAATTAGGAATTTGTGCGGAAACAATTCTGTCAATGTCTTCAGCGGTACAAATTTTATCTTCTTGGCACAGAATGAGTAATATGTGGGCATGCGGTAGGCCACGCTTCTGATACTCGACGACGTAGAGAAATGCACGTACTTTGCCCAACACGTGCTTCTTCGTTATATCGTCGATTAACTCTTTTAATTTCAGATGAAACACGCGTGCCACTAAATCTGGTCTGCCTTCAGCTCGTTGGTGTTGTCCGATGTTTTCTTGTATCTCTGTCCATTTTGGATTACACGTGAACGTGATGAAAAGATCTGGTTTTCCGAATTTGCGAACAATGGCCATAGCATCTTGGTAGTTCTGCTGCATAGCTCTTGGACTCCCTGCAAAACTCGACGGCAAAATGACGATATGACCGACAGGACGTTGGTTATCAGCAGCAACGTTCTGGACGTGGTCCAGTAGTCCTCTGTATTCCATGGCTCTAAGGGTTTCCTGATTTTGTTTGAAGTATTGCAGTCGATTTGCTTCTGCCTTGCAATATCCGTCGACAACATACTGCTGGAACAATTTCCCTGAAGAATGGATAGTGCTGAATTCATTTCGAATAGCCAGTCTGTAGGCATAGAATTCACGATGAGTTACCTTGTTTCGAACCGCAGTCTGTCGCTGGTGAGGCATGTTTATCATCCATCCAGGCTCGCCATGTGGAAAGAGAATGGGATATGTCATGGGATCAATGCGAGAGGAAAGTGGAGAGAGATTGTGTAAGCCCTGGTCATGCAAATGAACCTGGAAATCACTGTTTGCAGGTGGTTCACCATCTTGTCCACTAACGAAGACAGCAGCAATTTCATCAGCAGTTGGTATGTTGTAACGTCTTTGGTCGTCTGCACACAGTCGACGAAAATGCATTTCCAAGGTAGAAGGGAGGCGATCTTCAAGGACAGCTTTCCTGATTTCTTGCTGTTCACGCTCGAACATAGTCTTGTAACATGTGACATAAGGATTAACGTCAGATAGTATGTTGTGCAGTTCTGCCATCAATTCTTGCAAACATCTGTGATTCTCAGGTCGATTCATACGTTCCTTTGTAGCTTGAGCTGTATCCAAAATAAATAATTGTGCAAATTGTGCTTGTTCATGTACATGTGATGGATGTAATGGACCACAGCGATGGTAAATTTGACCGTGGATTTTGAAACAGTACGGTCCATTTCCTGGAGGAGATGAGATCTGAGCACCCATTGATGCAAAAGCTAATGCTGAATTGTAATTCCGGATATTGTCTCAGAAGTTGCGACATTTTCCATCGTCACCCTGATAAAGTTGTTGCAGTCGAGCAGGTACGGCAAATAGTGGAGGCAATTTAACTTTTCCCTTGGAACAACACAGTGTAAATCCATCCCCTTGTCCTGTTGATTCATTTGTGAAATGGTGTGCAGAACAGTACACACATGGTGACGTCATTGGACCGCAATTATGCTCTTGAACAATATTATCGGATACTTCGGCCGGATTCATTATGGCTGCGGTTGTATATGTTTGCTGAGCACTCCAACGTCTTTGTTGCTCAGCATGCCGTGCGAGTCTGTGTTGGCGTTCATCGACGGTCTCGTTCTCGCACCTCATCGTTGTTGCAGCAGCATCCTGTGCGAGTCTGTGTTCACGTTCGTCGAGGGTCTGGTTCTCCCTCCTCATCGTTGTTGCAGCAGCATCCTGTGCGAGTCTGTGTTCACGTTCGTCGAGGGTCTCGTTCTCCCTCCTCATCGTTGTTGCAGCAGCATCCTGTGCAAGTCTGTGTTCACGTTCCTCGACTGTCTCGTTCTCACTCCTCATCGTTGTTGCAGCAGCATCCTGTGCGAGTCTGTGTTCACGTTCCTCAACTGTCTCGTTCTCCCGTCTCATTCGTTTTCTTGCTGCAACCTGTTCAAGTCTGCATTGACGTTCGTTGACGGACTCGTTCTCCCGTCTCATTCGTTTTCTTGCTGCATCCTGTTCAAGTCTGCGTTCTTCATCGACTGTGTCATTCATTTTGGAAATGGAAGTTTCCACGCAACGCATGAATTGTCACGAGTCAAGAGGAAGTGTCTCGAAAGTGTATCAAGTGTATCAAGAGGAAGTGTATCATCAAATGACAAATAAATTACATTGTGAAAATTAAACATTTCAAATAAACCTATTTAAAGTGTATGCGCAAATAACTAATAAATAAAAAAACGAAGAAATATCTCTCGGTAATTTCCTGAACCATATTTTACTTCCGGCTAATAATGTTGAATGAAATAAAAACGAAGAAATATGTCGTTTTGTGACGACTGTCATCAAAAGTAAATGGTGAATTCACTCGGTTTATTCGGTTCGGCTCGGTTCACTCGGTTTAAAGAAAAAGCGATAATGTCGAAATGTTGCCGTCTGTGTCATGTTGGGCGGTGTATGATACTTGTTGGCTGTTGGGCGGTGATATATTTCCTGAACCATATTTTACTTCCGGCTAATAATGTTGAATGAAATAAAAACGAAGAAATATATGTCGTTTTGTGACGACTGTCATCAAAAGTAAACGGTGAATTCACTCGGTTTATTCGGTTCGGCTCGGTTCACTCGGTTTAAAGAAAAAGCGATAATGTCGAAATGTTGCCGTCTGTGTCATGTTGGGCGGTGTATGATAATTGTTGGCTGTAGGGCGGTGATATGGTGTATTTTTAAAAATATATCTCTGCGTTTTCCCACGTTGCTGACATGCATAGCACTTCTTGTTAAGTATAGCATGTTGGGAAGTGCTATGGTCAAATAGCACTTCGTCTAAAACCATGAATAAAAATGAAATCAGATGGTGAGTTAGATTGGAGATAAAGGCGTGAGAGAGACTCAATGGCCTTGAAATTACAGGCCTTTGAGAATTCATTTCGTTCTATAAACGGCAACTTTCATCGGATTTTCTTCCCGTTTTTTTTCAACCGAGTCTAAAACTATGTTAGCGACTGTGAAAAATGAAATGATATATCGAATTTGATTTGAAATAAAACTGGGAGAGAGAGCAAGACACCACGGGCCTACAAAACAGGCCTCAAAGCTATGCGAGTTAATAAAATGGTGGATATTTGTTTATAATTATATGAAGCCTCTCCCAGAATGGGTGGAGCTATGGGTGGAGCTACTCTGCAAACCGAGTAAGCCACACCCCGGACAGACGCCCAACAGACAGACAGAATCATCTACGGCTATTATAACATAGATATATGGTTGACTAAATAAATGTTAAGCTCACCAGAGACCTAATACACACGTGTCATGTCACTTTTGATTTGAAACCAATATATATTAAGCGATTTCACTTACCGAACATAAATATGAGTAAGGTGATGGATTCCATCCAACTCGGCGTATTTTAACCGCCCAAATAGCACTTCGTTCCTTGTCTCGAGGAAATCTGTGCATTATACGACCTTGTCCTGGTCTAACAGAACACCCCCAACCAGCACAACACACCATATAGGTTGATTTTATTGAAATATTACTCAAATGAAATATGCAACGATACGAAGCAATGGCATGGAATGGGTGCAGCGGGAAAGCTGCTCGGCTGAGGTGGTATGCAAAATGGCGCCTGTAAACCACGTGACGCGAGCTCGACCAATCACGGCAGTAGTTGAGCAGATCAAAGGCTGGTCAGACTCTGTTAATATACGGCACTGAATGGGAGCATCCAGCGGTTTGTGGAGCACTTCCAAGCACATGGAAGCGTGAAAAATCAAAATAAAGACAACAGTGGCCGCCGACCAAGTGTTACCAAGGAAACATTGATCTTGTGAGATTCTCCTATCGAAAATCCTAAGAAATCCCACCACTGGTGTTCCTGAGAATGGGCGATCTCAGCCTCATCTGTGTGGCACATTCTCACTTCTGAACTCAAGCTCTACCCAGACATCATATCTGTGAGGCATAAACTAACTCTGAATGACATGACAAGACGAGTAACAATGTGTGATTGGTTCAGTGACTGAATGGAAAGGTCCCCAAATTGGATCAACTCCTTGTGGATCAGTGATGAACAACACTTCCATTTGAATGCGGACATCAATAATCACAACATCTTCTGGGGTGCTGTTCCTCCTGAGGATGTGTCTAAGATGTCTCTCAAAGGCCCCAAGTCCACTCGTTTCTGTGCATTGGATGCCAAATGGGGTATGCTGGTACATTATTGCTTTGAGGACGCCAATGGTAATATATACGGTGTATATGTATATATATATATATATATATATATATATATATATATATTTATATATATATCCACGATATCCATTTTTCCGTTCTCCAACCTATAGCTTTGTCTTTAATAACTCAACGTTTCGGCCAGCAACCCAGCGTGCGCCGAGCCTCCACTAGCCTTCATCAAGAGAAGTTCCCTTGTTCACCTCCTCCCAGATATATCTGGGGGGAGGGGTGGGCCTATTCTATCAACCAATCACAAAGCTGCGTTGCGAGACCTCGTGACCATGGACCCATGCTCGGCTTATGTTGCAAGTGTTTTGTGCGTGTTTGAGCGGTGTATTGTGTTTTGTTGTCCGTGTTGCCTGTGTCGGCTATGTCCCACTTCGTCTTTGTCCTCCTCCACGCATCAGTGTCTCTCTGGTGTATTTATACATGAGAGGTCCGTATGCCTGTGGTAACGCCACAGTCTCCTCTGTCAATGGTGCCCGCGTTTGGCCAGTGTGCCAGGCCTCCAGTATTCGCCTCCTGGCCCGGTTCGGGGATGCCGCCAGCACGTTCACATTGTCCCATAGAGGAACATGGCCCGCCCTTATTCCATGCTTGGCGATAGCAGATCTTTCTGGGTGATTACACTCAAAGGCCTTGTGGTGTTCATTAATGCGCTGGCCTAAGGTTCTTCCAGTCTCGCCTATGTATTCTCCACCACAGTCACATGGAATGGTGTATACCACACCTGTGCCAATGGTGTGGTATACACACACCATTGGCACAGACATGCATTGTCCAAGTTCGTGGCCAATATACTAAAGTACCTCGTGGGAAAAACCGACCGAGGATTACGCAACAGCTCCGAGTTTGTGGACAAAATAACACACACCACGATCCATCCACACGAATCCATGGTGTCCTTTGACGTCATTTCGCTATTTACTAACGTGCCCACAACCCTGGCGGTTGATGTGGCGAGACAGAGGCTAATGGAGGATGATTACTGGAAACAAGCCGCCGACAAGTTGAATGTTGATGACATTTGTCACCTCCTCAGCACTTGTCTGTCTTCCACCTATTTTGTCTTTGACAGCACATTTTACAAACAGGTGTTCGGCACTGCGATGGGCTCCCCGGTGTCTGCGGTGGTTGCCAATATGGTGATGGAAGAGCTGGAAACACGCACCATCCCATCCCTCCCAACACAGCCACGTGTCTGGTACCGCTATGTCGATGACACTTTTGTCATCTGCCCCAGCACGGCTGTTAATACAATTCAGGAGGGCATCAGTGGAATGTTTCCTTCCATCAAATTCACCTGTGAGGAAGAACAGGATGGGTCGCTTCCATTTTTGGACGTCTTGGTGAGGAGGAACCTCAATGGAAGCTTAAGTACCGCATTATATAGGAAACCCACCCAGACCGAGCGTTACCTCGATTTCACGTCTTGCCATCCACTGCACCATAAAAGAGCTGTGGTGAATACACTCGTAAAAAGGGCAAGGAATATACCGTCCACCTTGAAGGGCAAAAGGAGAGAGATCAAGCATCTCAAATGGGTATTGAAAGCCAATAGCTACCCAGACCACCTCTGCCCAAAAAATGAAATGGTACTGGCGGCTCCAAGAATCCAGGACGTGCCACAGGAACCACCTAAGGGCTTCTGCGTGCTACCATTTGTGCCACGGGTATCAAAGGATTGGCAGGATTTTGAGACCGGTCGGGGTGAGGGTCAACTACCAACCTATATACACCTTGAGACGTGCACTGACCAAGGTCAAAGACAAAAGACTGAAGAATGATTGCACAGGTGTGGTATACACCATTCCATGTGACTGTGGTGGAGATTACATAGGCGAGACTGGAAGAACCTTAGGCCAGCGCATTAATGAACACCACAAGGCCTTTGAGTGTAATCACCCAGAAAGATCTGCTATCGCCAAGCATGGAATAAGGGCGGGCCATGTTCCTCTATGGGACAATGTGAACGTGCTGGCGGCATCCCCGAACCGGGCCAGGAGGCGAATACTGGAGGCCTGGCACACTGGCCAAACGCGGGCACCATTGACAGAGGAGACTGTGGCGTTACCACAGGCATACGGACCTCTCATGCATAAATACACCAGAGAGACACTGATGCGTGGAGGAGGACAAAGACAAAGTGGGACATAGCCGACACAGGCAACATGGACAACAAAACACAATACACCGCTCAAACACGCACAAAACACTTGCAACATAAGCCGAGCATGGGTCCATTGTCACGAGGTCAACGCAGCTTTGTGATTGGTTGATAGAATAGGCCCACCCCTCCCCCCAGATATATCTGGGAGGAGGTGAACAAGGGAACTTCTCTTGATGAAGGCTAGTGGAGGCTCGGCGCACGCTGGGTTGCTGGCCGAAACGTTGTTTTTAAAGACAAAGCTATAGGTTGGAGAACGGAAAAATGGATATCGTGGATATAATTCCCAACCGCCGTTCATTACTTGATATATATATATCTATATATATATATATATATATATATATATATATATATATATATATATATATATATACAGTGAAACCTTGACTTACGAGTGCACCAACTTACGAGTTTTCCGAGATACGAGCCGTCGCTCGGGCGGTTTATTGCTTTGAGATGCGAGCCGAGATCTGAGTTACGAGCTTACGCCACCCGCCACCAAGTGGGTTCCGGTCACGTGGTTATCTTGCCGTGCAAGCATCTCTGCCGTATATCGCTGCTGCTTTGTTTTCGCATTTTGGTTATCTTGGAAAATTTCTTAGTTTTAACCATGGGTCCTAAGAAATTGAGTGCCAAGGGAAGTACCGAGAAGAAGAAGAGGATGATGTGCTTGGATATAAAACACGCAATCGTCGAAAAACATGAGCGAGGTGTGCGTGTTGTCGACTTGGTGAGGCGGATGTGAAGGCAGCTGAAGATTTTATTATAACTTTTGCCGAACTGATAGAAGCCGAACGATACATCCCCCAGCAAATCTTCAACTGTGACGAGACAGGGCTCTTCTGGAAAAACATGCCGAGGAGGACGTATATAACGGCAGAGGAGAAGAGCATGCCAGGCCACAACTTGTTCAGAGTGCCGGCGATAGCTCGCCTTCTCTTTGTGGAAAACACGGTGAGATCCTTAACATCCAACAACTAATGGGACGCAAACGGGGCGCCCAGTTTAGCGGTACACACATTGATGAATCACCCTGCCTGTGATTCACCTATGACAGGTTATTAGTGTAGGCTGTTATGTCATTTCGTGTTTTTTTTTTGTTAAAAGCAAAACTCCACTTGATTCCTTGTCTTTGGGGTGTCACATGTTCGAAAACATAGGTTGTTAATTTTTTTAAACGGATTAAGGGTGTCAAATCCAAGATGGCCGCCAAAATATATAAATTCCATTAAAACTGGTATTCTGAACACAGTATGAGGTCCAAATTAATGATAATACCCATAATTTCAATACCAAGGAGTTCAAAAACAATTAATTTCAATATGGCAGTCAAATTCAAAATGGCGGAAAAATCAAAGATGGCCGCCACTTATTAAATAACCACAGTACAAAAACTTAATGTTCTTGATAACACAAATTGTGAATGATGAAATAGGTCCATTTTGGTGGTAATGCCCACATAAGTAATGCTAGGCCGTTGGGGAAACATGTTACTGATTCGTTGAAATCGGTGGATGCCAGCCATAGTGAGAAATAGTGAGAAAATCCAATATGGCTACCACTGTTTTACACAAAGGTCCACATTGCTATAACAATGATAGCGTAATGTAATTTCCTGTTTGACCATATTTAAATATTCCTGTCTCACAATCATCCGTTTTACCTTACAAGTCCTCGTGTTCATCTCCCACAATGTTCTGAGCTGATTGTTCATTGTTGCTACAGCCGTAGTTCAAACAGCTACAGACCTCTGTGCATGGGAGTTTATTGCTGCGGCAACTACAGGAGTTTCCTTTGCATCCTGATTTGCAGCCACATTTTACCAGCTTAGTCACGGCCTCTGGTGCTGGAGGGTTCAAACACATCACCGGAAGAAATCTATTTTCCTCTGACTTCCATCCGTAGTCAGTGGGAGAAGGAAGGGACGGTTGACTTTCGCATGCCTGCATCCATATCATTGCAATATAATGTGCTCGCAGAATGTGTGGTGTCAATGATCCAGAGGTTGGAGGCAGACTCTCTCCCTTGGCCTGTCGATTTGAGTACAAGAACCATCGTAGTGCATTTACTTTGGTGTGTGTTTTGGATCTGTACAACAAGCAAACGAACCTTTCCAGTTGGTCAATTGCGTTTGGAGAGGGTGTAGCAGCAGATTTTCCAAGTGAAGCAAGTGAATCCAGTATCATATCATCGCAGGACATGAACACCTTCATACACCAGTCCTTTGTCCTGCCAGCGAACCTGCCACACATATCTGATCCTGTGAAAGAATGAAACCCGAGAATAGCTGAGGCGCGGTTAACTCCTAACTTTTCAAAGATAGGTTTGACTGCCATTTTCCTATTCAGTTTTCCTTTTCCGGTAAGGAAATATGTCTCAGCAGGTAGCTGTGGATACATGTGGATCATCAGCAAGAAGACATCGGTATCTGGAGAGTCTATTACAAGTTCTACATCCCCGTTAACTGTTAGGGCATGGAGCAAGAGTAACGTATCCGCTTCTTCATGACCGTGTTTTACCAATTCATCAGGCACACTTACATTGCCTTTTGTCTCAGTGCCGAAGGTTACCATGAACTTCTTCAATTTGTTGGCAGAGCTGTTGCTGTGATCCAGAGTCTTTGCAGCTAAATACTCTACAAGTTCTGCCTTGGTTTTGACACTTGAAAGGAAGTCCTTTAAGGAAATATTCTGGATCAGTGTACTATCTTGGATGTGACAGTAGGTCGAGTTTCCCTTTGTTCTCTTTTTTCTAATTTGCTCTTTCAGAGAACTTTCGACGTATCTGTCAAATACCAGTCTTACTTCGTCGTAGTTAGCTGCAATCCTGATAAGCTTTTCAAGAAATGACATGGCAAAATCACTGCATGTTTTCATTTTGTCTGTCTTGGAGATGGAGTTAACGAGGGCCATGCCATCTATGACTACAACTTTAAATTTCTCAGACATGTCAGACATGTCAGTTGAAGCTTCTTGCTCAGGCTGCGCTTCTTGTACTTCAGGTGCCTCGGCTTGGGGTGGTACTTCAGTTTGGGAGTTTTCACTCAATACTTGGTCGCCAGAAACACTCGGTATGGCATTAGCTGGATTGCTTGTGGCTTCTGTTGGGCTAGGTTGCTCCTTGGTAACTAGCGCTTCAAGATGATGAAGGACCTTAGCCTTGTCATATGCTAGGAGAAGTGACCCATCCGAAGCGAAAAGGGCACGTGGAACAATTCCAAATTCATACTTCCCAATACAGTCCTTTAAATCAAGGTCTGGATGGCTTCTTGATGCTACTATAAACCTCTGTAGGAGTCCTCGTTCTTCTTTGACTTTAATGAGTTTGTCACCTGCTTTCACTTTCTTCACTGTGTTGGCACTTTTGAAAGTGCCTATGTTCTTTCTCTTCATTGGATCCCACACTGAAAGTTTTCCTTCTGTAAGGCATTCTTTGACAAATGTCTGGAACAACTGTTGTCCGATGGCATCGCGGTCTACTATGTCCTTTGTTACCTTTTCATCAATTACTTTCTTGGTAAGAAGGTTACACAGGTCACTCTCATCGGTTACGAATGTGTCTCCATGAACAACAAATACCTCTGTCAATCTAGCGGAATTTCTCATTACTCGGGTGGACTTTCCCCCTGTGATCTCGTGGTGTTGGTCTCTGGTATCAGCACCTTCCATGCCATATTCTCTTTGAAACTCCTCTACTAGATTAGACAAGTCAGGTGCAATCAGGCAGAAACGGTCTAGAGCTCTCTCAATTTGGGTTATTCCAGTAATGCCTCCAATGACCTTGAGTTTGCGGTGCTCCTGCTCAATTCCGTGATCTGGACCTATTGAAGTGAATGCAGCAATCCCCTTCGTCACACAGAAATTTCCTTTCAGGAGTTCTGCCCAGACATCTGGAAAAACTTGTTCTGTTTGCTGCATTGTTGACAGGTACAAAGGGAGCAAACGTGCGTAGTTCAGGTGGTCGTGAGCAAAGAAGTACTTGATAAGAGCTTCAGTGCTTTCCATATGCAGGAGCAGGTCCCGTTGTCTGGTAGCTCTAATATACTGAAGGATAGTTTCAAACTGCCTCAAGTAGTTACGGATGTAGTGTTGAATTGGTGCTGGATTGCTTTCAAACTGTCCCAACTTTGTGAGGATATCTCTAGATTCGAACATGGTCATGGTTTCTCTGATGGCATCTCTGAGGTTTTGACGGTTGCCTGTGTTCATGCTGATATCTTTCTGATATGCTTTTTCCAAATCAATGGACGCTTCACTTAGGAACACTTTCTCTTCTGGTGCTTTTGTTAGGAACCTGTCAAAGTAGAGATGGTATAGAGCAAGCAATGTTACAGTATGTGCTTCTAGGGACCTGTAGAGATGTTTTCCATTTAGGATTTGCGTTACGGTTGTTGGAGAATATAGTCCAGCTTCGACCCAAGCCTGGTCAATGCCGCTTCCTTCTGCCATATTGAAATTGAATTTGAATTTGACTGCCATATTGAAATTAATTGTTTTTGAACTCCTTGGTATTGAAATTATGGGTATTATCATTAATTTGGACCTCATACTGTGTTCAGAATACCAGTTTTAATGGAATTTATATATTTTGGCGGCCATCTTGGATTTGACACCCTTAATCCGTTTAAAAAAATTAACAACCTATTTTTTCGAACATGTGACACCCCAAAGACGAGGAATCAAGTGGAATTTTGCTTTTAACAAAAAAAAAACACGACAGCCATTTTTAAGACATAGCAGCCTACACTATATAGCTGGGTCGGGATTCAAACCCAGGCTGGACAGTTTAGAGTCAAGTGTGCGTACCTCCAGTCCAGGCCATCCTGCCAACTTGTATGCTGCATACAGGTGAAATATAAAGCGCGAGATATTTTTATATGTACTGTATATTTAAAAATATATATGTGGTTTTTGGCGGGTGTGGTTTTTGGCGGGCTGGAACGGATTAATAGCATTTCAATGCATTTTAATGGGGAAATTTAATTTGAGAAACGAGCAAATTGAGTTACGAGCTCGGTCACAGAACGAATTAAACTCGTAAGTCAAGGTTTCACTGTATATATATATATATATATATATATATATATATATATATATATATATATATATATATATATATATATATATATATATATACAGTCGTCCCTCGCTATATCGCGGTTCACCTTTCGCGGCCTCACTGTATCGTGGATTTTTAACTCTTACATATCTAATTTTATATCGCGGATTTTTCGCTATATCGCGGGATTTTGCGGTATAAATGTATTTTTATATACTATTATTTTAAATATTTTTGTGGTAAAATAAGCATTTTCTAGCCTAAAAAATTAAAAAACGTAAAAAAATAAGAAAAATACAGTAATTAAAACATATTACAATAAATAAAATACTGTACATAGTGTACAGTAGAAGAGTAGACAAAGAGACAAAGAGTCGTGCGTATGGAAAACGCAGCTGCGGCAGCTTCCACCTGCGCTAGTTACCCACGTGAGATCGTACACGGCACGCTACTGGCTGATGGATTAGAGGCGACCACCCAGAGCATGGTGTTCTGTATCCTGGGCTCTGATTGGCTCAGCGACCATAGCATCATTCTCTGTATCTCCCGCGCATAGCATGCATTCAGCATCTCGCCTTGTCCATTTCACATCGACGTGCGATTGCTACTCGTAGTGTTACTCTGCGGTGTTGTGTTTGTGTGATTTATCTGTAAAAGTTTTAAATTTATTTCAACCGCTACAATGCCGCCCAAACGTTCTGCACCTTCTAAGGTATCTGGCACTGAACCTAAGCGGCAGAGGAAGATGCTAACCATCGTTGAAAAAGTGCAACTTCTCGACATGTTAAAGCAAGGGAGAAGCTTCGCGGCTGTAGGCTGCCATTACGGCATCAATGAATCTTCGGTCCGGTACATTAAGAAGGACGAAAAGAATATCAGGACGACAGCAGCAGTGTCTTTTAACAAGACTGCGAAGAGGGTGGCAACGTCCCGCAATAAGGCCATTGTAAGGATGGAGTCTGCATTGGCCCTGTGGATCAGCGACTGCAGGAGGAAGGATATCTCGCTGGATACCAACACCATCCGCACAAAGGCCAAGAAACTTCACGATAGTTTTGCTGAAAGCGGTGACGATCACGACGGCGACGGGGAGGACGAGGACGACAATGCAGAAGCAGGACCATCGAGTGCTTCTCCCACCAAACAAACCACATTCAGTGCCAGCAAGGGCTGGTTTGATAAGTTTCAGAAGCGCTTTGGACTTAGGAGCATTCCTCTGCATGGGGAAGCTGCCTCTGCGGATAAAGCTGGAGCTGAAGAATATGTGAATAACACATTTAAAACGCTCATCGAGGAAGGGGGCTATAGGCCCGAACAAGTCTTCAACATGGATGAAACGGGCCCATTCTGGAAAAGGATGCCGTCTCGCACTTTTATTATGAAGGACGAAGCCAAAGCCCCTGGATTCAAGGCCCAAAAAGATCGTGTAACGGTAATTATGTGTGGGAATGCTGCGGGTTTTATGATTAAGCCAGGTCTTATTTATAAGTCAAAAAACCCAAGGGCTCTCAAAAACAGAAATAAGAATGTGTTGCCAGTTTACTGGATGCACAACACTAAGGCCTGGATGACTAACATTCTTACATCTCATTGGTTGCATCAGTGCTTTATACCTGAGGTGAAGCTTTATCTGGCAGAGAAAGGCCTCAAATTCAAAGTGTTTCTGATCATGGACAATGCTGGAGGCCACGCAGTTGATCTATCGTATGATGGTGTGCAGATAGAGTTCTTGCCGCCGAACACCACATCGCTGATTCAGCCGATGGATCAAGGCGTTATTCGCGCTTTTAAGGCGCTTTATACGCGAAGCGCCCTGCAAAACCTCGTTGATGCTATGGACTCTGACGAAGACTTCTCGCTGAAGGCGTACTGGCGTGAATACACCATTGCATCGTGTCTCCTAAATATTCAGAAGGCCATAAAGCAGATGAAGAGTGCAACTTTAAATGCCAGCTGGAAGAAATTGTGGCCAGAAGTCATCCATGACTATAACGGGTTCTCTCCTGAAGAGGTTTATCATTCCGCAGTTGATAAGGCTGTGAAGCTGGCAAAACTTCTTGGCGGAGATGGCTTCAACAACATGACTCACGAGGATGTTAATGAGCTGATTGATGCCCACTCACAACCGTTGATGGATGAAGACCTCACGGAGATGACGAAGTCAGCAAGCGAGGAAGAGGAACAAGAGGAACCAGGGTCTCAAGAAGAAGAGGAGGTTGGCCTAACACTCGAACGGCTCGCAACCATGGTCAGAATGGCCAAAGACCTTCAGCGAGTGGCTCAAGAATGGGACCCCCACATGCTTCGTTCGTTGCAGTTTGCAAATACCATCGAGGGGGGCATGACGGTTTATAAAAACCTTCTTGCACAGAATGAGAAGCAGCACCAGCAACTCCCCATAACCATGTTCCTCACTCTCAAGAAGAGACAAGTTACGCCTACGCCTTTAGCGGAAACAAGTTGCAAACGAGGGCGAAGATACTACACCACCTGACGAAGCGCCTGATGCAGTGGCGCCTTCAGAAGAGCTGTAATGCTCTTTCTGGCTGTGCAGTACATTCATCATCGTCATCACCTTCATCGTCATCAGTACTGCACAGCTAATTCATAATCATCTTCATCACGCAAGTTGTAGTATCTTCAATGCTGAGTACCCATTAGAATTTTATATGTTGTTAAAATTACGTATGTTTAAGAGTGTAAAAAGTGTTTAAGAGTATAGGAAGTGTTTATAAAAGTATGGGAAAGGTTAATAAGAGTGTGAGAAAGGTTAATAAGAGTGTGGGGAGGGTCATAAAGCTTTAAAATATATATAACTAATAAAATAAAAATATGGTCGCTACTTCACGGATTTTCGTCTATCGCGGGGGGTTCTGGAACGTAACCCCCGCGATAAACGAGGGATCACTGTATGTATGTATGTATATATATATATATATATATATATATATATATATATATATATATATATATATATATATATATAGTATAGTATATATATATATATATATATAGTATAGTATATATATATATATAATTTTATATATATTTATTTTTATTTTTTATTATAGATATAAAATAAAGTTTTTGTTTGTTTGCTTGTCTGCGCAAGCTAATCTCTTGAGCGGTGAAAGATAGGAAGAAGCCGCCAATACAAAAAATGTCCAGAAAGGCCCCGGGAAGGTTTTAGGCTCGGTGGCAAGGAGGTCGAGGCCCACCCACCTCGGCCGGGCTGGGCCCATTTCGCAATTAAAAGGTGAGCTGAATTATAGTCGTCAATCTTCTACGGCCGCGAGTAAAAGCTGAATTATAGTAGCAAATTCATTCAAAAAGAACTAAAAATGTCGGGACGGGCCCCGTGGAGGTTATAGGCGAGGTGGCGAGGCCGGTCGAGGCCACCTCGGTCGGGCTGGGCCCATTTCACAATTAAAAGCTGAGCTGAATTATAGTAGTCAATCTTCTACAGCCGCGAGTAAAAGCTGAATTATAGTAGTAAATTTATTCAAAAATAACCCAGGCAACGCCAGGTGCTTTCGGTTAGTATATATATCTATATATATATATACATATATACATATATACACATATATATATATACACATATATATATATACATATATATATATATACATATATATATATATACATATATATATATATACATATATATATATATACATATATATATATATATACATATATATATATATATATATATATACACACACATATATATATACACATATATATATACACACACACACACACACACACACACACACACACACACACACACACACACACACACACACACACACACACACACACACACACACACACACACACACACACACATATATATATATATAAAAATAAATAAATATATAAAGGAGGAGTGTCTGTGTGTGTGTGTGTGTGTATGTGTGTGTCTGTCTGTCTGGATGTCCGCTTATAACTCAAGAACTACACATCGGAGAAAAGTTTTAGACACAGATTCGGAATCAGCATAAAATCCCGGTGGTTTTAGGCTACGTTTTATTTTAATATCAATGGTTTAAAAAAACCGCGCCAGCTGCAATTCCATGGTGTAGTTTGTGGCGGCGCTAGACGTTCGGGGTGTATTGCAATGGTTTGTCGGGTTTGGCTGTGGGTCCAGAATAGCTCCCATTTCCTTATGTTCTTCCACTTTTATTTTGATTCTTCTGTTACAACACCTTCCTTATCTACCTTATATCCCATATCCCCCCCGACGAGGCCTCTACATAATTTCATGCGGCAGAATTTCGTGCATTTTGAGTGAAAGAAGTGAGACGAAGTTGTAGGAGGAAGAAGAGGCGCGGTCACTGTGGAGGCCTCGATCGTGAGTGGAAATGGCGGGAATTGCGTTTGTATCGCAAAGTAAAGGATCTGCATTCATTTCCAAACTTGCATTGGTGGATTGTTATACATCTGCATTATTTTTCATAAAAAAACTATGTTGAACCTGAAGGCTCCAAGCACGAACTATATATATAGCCCTCATTGAGGTAAAAATAAAAGTAAAAATCCTGCTATCGCTTGCCAAGCTAGCCATTCCCCCCCTCCCCCTCCCACTCAACTCCCCCTGCCCTCCCCCTTCCCCCTCCCACTCCCCTCCCCCTCCTCTCCTCACCCCCTTCCCTTCCCCCCCTCTCCTCACCCCCCTCCCTTCCCCCCCCTCCCTTCCCCTTTACTCCCCCCTCCCCTCCCCCTCCCCCTCCCCCCCTCACCTCTCCTCCTCCTCCTCCTCCCTCCTCCTCCTCTTCTCCCCTCCCCCCCCACCCTCTCCTCCCCTCCCCCCCCATTCCCCTCCCCTTCCTCCTCCCCTCCCTTCCCTTCCCCCACCCGGCAATGCCGGGTACTTCCCATGGCCAGCTGTACGTGGGCTGCTCGAGGGTTGGAAAACCAAGCAATCTTTATGTCTTGGCACCAAGTAAGAAAACCAGAAATGTTGTATACCAAGAGGTTTTGAGAAATTGAAAATTGACAAAACGTCATGTAGGAAATGTACTGTGATATTGCTCTAAAATATACATGTTCTTTTCATCATATATTTGTATTATTCTTATTCAACCCGGGCGAAGCCAGGTACCTCAGCTAGTATATATATATATATCTGTGAGAAATAGTAGAAACTCCACAGTACGAGCAGGGCGTCTCATTTGCATTCTCCGCTGAACTTGGGGATGACTCAGAAGAAGACCTTTGTTGGTCGAAAGCTTGTCAAATTAAAGATTGAAGTCCTGAAGCTACGTCCACGTCTGATTTAATCTCCCGATTATTTATATATATATATATATATATATATATATATATATATATATATATATATATATATATATATATATATATATATATATATATAGTTACGGACCGCGGATAAGGATGTTGGTTTGCCGAGCGGATGGCACTGCGGCCGAACAGTTACCTCGACTAACCCGATTCCCGAACGTTGGCCGGATCGCGCCACAGATATTCAATGGGGAAAAGACTAAAGCGAAGGATGTGAATAAGAAGAAGAAGAAGAAACCAAAAAGGTTGGAAATACTACTAAATTTATTCCTACTATTTACATGCTCAAAGTAACCAAGGAGAAGGAAGGATAATAAAATAATATACAGAAGAATCAGAGACACAGTGCAATTATTAACTTATACAAGCTTAATTAATACCCAGGGACAAGACACACAGAACAAACTCACGTACACAAAAGGATGAAAAGGCAGGAGGTGGATGGCTGGAGGGAGAGGAAGGTCCACGGATACTGCAGCACGATCGGCGCGTTTGGCAGCCGCCGTTCCTTCGCGGCCCCGCTCATAAACTGCCGTCAAGGCCCCCCAAGCTGCTGTGGCTGAAGCTGCTGTGTTGCTGCTGTGGCTGCTGCTGCTGCTGTGTGTACGTCGCGTGCTTTCTCCAGGACTCGTCTCGTACTCAGTCCAACCACGTCTCGTACTCAGTCCAACCACGTCTCGTACTCAGTCCAACCACGTCTCTTGCTTGGTCCAACCACACCTTGCACGTCTCTCGCTTGGTCCAACCACACCTTGCACGTCTCTCGCTTGGTCCAACCACTGCACGTCTCTCGCTTGGTCCAACCACTGCACGTCTCTCGCTTGGTCCAACCACTGCACGTCTCTCGCTTGGTCCAACCACTGCACGTCTCTCGCTTGGTCCAACCACTGCACGTCTCTCGCTTGGTCCAACCACTGCACGTCTCTCGCTTGGTCCAACCACTGCACGTCTCTCGCTTGGTCCAACCACTGCACGTCTCTCGCTTGGTCCAACCACTGCACGTCTCTCGCTTGGTCCAACCACTGCACGTCTCTCGCTTGGTCCAACCACTGCACGTCTCTCGCTTGGTCCAACCACTGCACGTCTCTCGCTTGGTCCAACCACTGCACGTCTCTCGCTTGGTCCAACCACTGCACGTCTCTCGCTTGGTCCAACCACTGCACGTCTCTCGCTTGGTCCAACCACTGCACGTCTCTCGCTTGGTCCAACCACTGCACGTCTCTCGCTTGGTCCAACCACTGCACGTCTCTCGCTTGGTCCAACCACTGCACGTCTCTCGCTTGGTCCAACCACTGCACGTCTCTCGCTTGGTCCAACCACACTTTCGCTTCTTGCGCGCGCGCTTTTATAGCGCCTCAGGCGATCAAGCCGCCGGCTTTCAGGACACGCCCATCGGTCAGCTCGCCTCGGCCCTGATTGGTCGGCACGGCCCTCTGGCTCCGCCCTTGATGACGATGGGCGGGCACGCCCTTCTTCCCCGAGCTGAGCACATGCTTAATGGTGGCTTTGGGGCGAAATCAACAACCCACAGCTGTAGCAAACCTGGCAAACTGCCCAGTGCAGTTGGCAATGGAGGCTTGGAGGGGATGTAGCTGGCAATTGAGGCTTGGCAATGGAAGTTTTGGGAGTGGGAATGGGGAATGAAGGGAATCTATCTTATTTCACTTGGTGCAATGGAGTGTCATCTTAATGGAAGACAAGGCCTTACCCTAATACACATAATAAAAATGTAACTACCAACAAGGGGGGAAAATCTATGATTGGCTAACGTGTATGCTTTATGGAATTAACTACGGGAACGCCCTTTGACCTTTATACATAACTGGAGTAAGGAGGGTCCAGAATAAAGCAATAATAATAAAAAACACAATAAAAAAAACACAATCCTCATATCCACAACAATATATATATACATATATACACACACACACACACACACACACACACACACACACACACACACACACACACACACACACACACACACACACACACACACACACACACACACACACACACACACACACGGTGTCTGTAAAGTCACTGTGCACTGGATTATTTTTATTTATTTATTATATTATCATATTTTCCTACTGATATAAAATCAAACGAGTTAATGCATGTATCAACTCCAACGGTGGTCATTTTCAGCATTTACTATAAAGATGTTGTATTGATGTTGTAATTGTATTAATTAAATTAATTACCTTCTACTGCACAGTGACTTTACAGACACCCTGTATGTATACTGAAATGCTAAAGAAACTTACCACCTTTGAAACCTTTAAATATCAACAATAACACTGCGTGTAGTAAATGTGTGAACTTATTTGTGGACAATAGTGTCCTCACTGTCAGACAAAACGGTCACGGATGGTCACTTGAACCTTCAATGGTCACTTCATAGCACAGCTGCTGAACAGCCGTTTTGACTGTCAGTGATTAGCCAAGGAGTACGGGATGATTTTAATGAGCTGCACGTGATGTCTTGATATTGGCTTTAAAAAGGCCAGTGCAAAATGGGCATTTCAATCAACATGCCACGATTGTCAAGGGATCAACGGCAGCGTGCCCTGGGCATGCTGCAAGGCGGACTGAGCTACCGTGAGGTTTGTTCTACAGTACAGAACAGCACAGGGTGCAATGTCAGCCCCCTTTCAATAGCGTGTGTGGCCACCATTGTTTTGGATACAGGCAGTGCATTGTCGGCGTATACTGCCTACCAGTCTTTGGATGGATTGCTGCTGGATTCTGTCCCACTCAGTCCTCAATGTCTGAAGCAGCTCTGCCCGTGTCCTGGCCCTGCCAACTACACGTCTCCCAAGCTCATCCCACAGGTGCTCTATGGGATTTAGGTCAGGGGAGAGCGCAGGCCACTGCATGGTGTTGATGTTCTCGCCTTGGAGAAATGCAGTGGTAAAGCGAGCAGCATGGGGACGAGCGTTGTCATGCTGAAAGGTTCTCAGTTCTGGGTGGTCTAGCAGGAATGGCAGCAGATGAGGTCGCAGGATGTTATCCACATACCGCTGGGCGTTAAGATTCCCATCCACAACCACCAGTGGCATCCTGTACCGGCCTGATATGGCGGCCCACACCATCACACTTGGGCCACCCCACCTGTTGGCTTGACGCACGCAACAATCGGCATATCGCTCGCCAGTTCTTCTCCAGACACGCTCACGCCCATCAGGACTGTCCACACAGAACCTTGACTCATCGCTGAAAGCGACCTCGTTCCACTGCGCCAAGGTCCACCGCTGATGCTGCTGGCACCATCTCTGTCGGTTGCGGCGATGGGCAGCCATCATCACGGGGCCTCTGTATGGTCTTCTGGCAGTCAGACCATAGTCATGCAGTCGTCTTCGTGCAGTATCATTGGAGATCCGTGGGTTTGCATGCCCCGGAGTTTCTGCCGCAGTGCGGGATGCTGGACGGAATCGATCCCGCAGGTGACTTCAGACCATCTGCCTGTCCTGCCTTGCAGTGGTGACTCTTGGCCTCCCTGATCGAGGTCTGTCATCTGCAGAGTTGTGGAGGGTGTCTCTGTCCACCAGGGCCGATATCGTCTGGTGTGAACAGCCAAGGCGACGTGCCACCTCACGGTAGCTCAGTCCGCCTTGCAGCATGCCCAGGGCACGCTGCCGTTGATCCCTTGACCATCGTGGCATGTTGATTGAATTGCCCATTTTGCACTGGCCTTTTTAAAGCCAATATCAAAACATCACGTGCAGATCATTAAAATCATCCCATACCCCTTGGCTAATCACCGACAGTCAAAACGGCTGTTCAACAGCTGTGCTATGAAGTGACCATTGAAGGTTCAAGTGACCATCCGTGACCGTTTTGTCTGACAGTGAGGACACTATTGTCCACAAATAAGTTCACACATTTACTACACGCAGTGTTATTGTTGATATTTAAAGGTTTCAAAGGTGGTAAGTTTCTTTTGCGTTTCAGTATATATACAAAGTCGAGCTTCGCGGAGGATCTAGAAAACAGAACAGACCAGGACGTAACAGAACAAAAGGAACAGTAGAAAGAAAAAGGGCGGCACTAACAGCAGGGATGAGTGACAAAATAGTGGCTCACATGACTGAAGAAATTGGGAAGTCACGTGACTGCAAATAATGGGACGTTGCGTGATCTGGAAAACGATCCGTGCGAGGGATTTAGCCTCTGGACGACCTGAAATAGGTTTCTCTGTCCACCGTTCAGTCCGGAAAGCACCTGTCAGTGCCCACGAAACATCACTGGGAAGCAATGGCAGCCCAACACGTCTGCCCACTGCCACTCCTTGAATCATTCCAATGACAAACAAACTCACTTTGTGTTATATCATGCCTCGCCATTCAAAAACTGACTTGGGGCCGATGGATGGCCATTTTAGAAGGCAATGACATGCGTCGTATGTAGGAATGAATGCAGATTCTGTAGTAGATGCGACTTCCATGTGGATTTCCCGGTTCGCTCAGTTCAGATGAGGATAATTGAAAATAAATAAATAAATATGCATGGCACATCAAATTTCCTGATTAATCTTCTTTCCTCAAAAGCTATATGTTGCATACACATAAAGAATACATTTCTGAATCATGGATCTAGAGTTGACTTCATGGTTTAAAGTTGGAGATCGATTTTTTTTGATTTTGTAAGGATTATAGAAATATTATGGTTGTGAACCCACGGTTAAGCTAGTTATGTCTCCGCATTCCGTTTAGCTTTTAAGTACACACCATATTCATGTGGATAGATATGCATTACGAATGTTCATTGGTTTTAGTCCATGTTCTTTCCTTTCTACATTCTGGACTCGAACCATTTCACACCAAACGTCACGCCATTTTCGCAGCTTTCCTCCTCGCTTTAGCAGAGAATTCCACGCGACTGTTTCGCTGGCCCAATCGAAGAACATCCTCATGGCTTGCCGTTGACAGGAAGCATTAATAATGCCCAACTTCACCACTAAAGTTACACTCCGGCGCTGCTTCTTGATACGAGGCGTGCTTCGCGAATCACTTGCAGGTCTCTTCACGCTCATTATGCACGATGTGGGGTTTAACAGGTAACCCGAACAGCTTGGTTTATAAAGACAGACAATGCAAATTGCGTAGGTACCGCTTTACACAATGGCCACTTTTGTTTGTAGACTGATCGTCTGCCACCAAGCAGGTGCGGTGGGATACTGTTCATGTGCGGTGGAGTGAAAATGTGTCTCTGTTGCGGGCGCTGTTTCAATTGTATTTTCATAAGATAGCATTTTGCAAAAATCGGGTATTTTGAATTGAAATTGAAACTGCGATTTGCAAAATTGTGGTAAATGAGGACTTTATTCCATTGTGGTTGGAGGATGGAATAAATTGTGGGGTGGAGTCAGGTGAACTGTCCAACCAATGGGTGGAAGTGGAATGGAATCAGACAGACAGACATATTATTATCTAGATACACAGTACATGGCCCATAAAAACACAACTACATTTTTCATGGTTAAACAATTATTGGTAGCACTGCTTGGATAAAAGCTATAAACCTCCGAATGACAATCATGAACAGAGAAATAGAAGAGGGATTCTCTGATCATAAACGATATATAATCGTGTACTCACAATCACAGTCTGGTCCAAAGGTTCCGTTGGGACAGCACGATTTTGTAGCATCAATGCAGAACCACTTGTGCAGGTCAGGGTGTTGCTTTTGCCTAAAAAGAAAAAAAATTACACTTAGCCCAACGGTTTTATCCAATAGCCCCTGTGCACACAAGTACTGGTGGCATCACCTGTTAGAAACGTCACAGGAGACCCATTTGGGGGAAGGCAACCATGTGAGGTGTTAATCAAATTGTAGGACAGGTGTCTGCTAGGAAAAGAAAAAAAAAAGGATATTGTGTGTCAAATGTCAGGAAACACTTTTTTGTAGGAAAGCAATTTGTTATGAAAGGGGGCAGTGTCAAAAATAGTCCAAAAACAACATTCACACAAAATAATTTACGAGAGCAAAGTCAGTGGTGCGCCATCGCAAATCCCCACGCTTCCACCTAGAACGAAGTCGATGGTGCGCCATCGCAAATACCCACGCTTCCCACCGAGAGCGAAGTCGATGGTGCGCCATCGCAAATCCCCACGCTTCCCACCTAGAGCGAAGTCGATGGTGCGCCATCGCAAATCCCCACGCTTCTTACCGAGAGCGAAGTCGATGGTGCGCCATCGCAAATCCCCACGCTTCCCACCTAGAGCGAAGTCGATGGTGCGCCATCGCAAATCCCCACGCTTCCCACCTAGAGCGAAGTCCATGGTGTGCCATCGCAAATCCCCACGCTTCCCACCTAGAGCGAAGTCGATGGTGCGCCATCGCAAATCCCCACGCTTCCCACCGAGAGCGAAGTCCATGGTGTGCCATCGCAAATCCCCACGTTTCCCACCTAGAGCGAAGTCAGTGGTGCACCATCGCAAATCCCCACGCTTCCCACCTAGAGCGAAGTCGATGGTGCGCCATCGCAAATCCCCACGTTTCCCACCTAGAGCGAAGTCAGTGGTGCGCCATCGCAAATCCCCACGCTTCCCACCTAGAGCGAAGTCCATGGTGTGCCATCGCAAATCCCCACGTTTCCCACCTAGAGCGAAGTCGATGGTGCGCCATCACAAATCCCCACGTTTCCTACCTAGAGCGAAGTCGATGGTGTGCCATCGCAAATCCCCACGCTTCCCACCTAGAGTGAAGTCGATGGTGTGCCATCGCAAATCCCCACGTTTCCCACCTAGAGCGAAGTCGGTGGTGTGCCATCGCAAATCCCCACACTTCCCACCTAGAGCGAAGTCGGTGGTGCGCCATCGCAAATCCCCACGCTTCCCACCTAGAGCGAAGTCGGTGGTGCGCCATCGCAAATCCCCACGCTTCCCACCTCGAGCTAAGTTGGTGGTGCGCCATCGCAAATCCCCATGCTTCCCACCTAGAGCGAAGTGGATGGTGTGCCATCGCAAATCCCCACGCTTCCCACCTAAAGCGAAGTCGGTGGTGCGCCATCGCAAATCCCCACGCTTCCCATCTAGAGCGAAGTTGATGGTGTGCCATTTCAAACCCCGACGCTTCCCACCTAGAGCGAAGTCGATGGTGCGCCATTGCAAATCCCCACGCTTCCCACCTCGAGCTAAGTCGGTGGTGCGCCATCGCAAATCCCCACGCTTCCCACCTAGAGCGAAGTCGATGGTGCGCCATCGCAAATCCCCACGCTTCCCACCTAGAACGAAGTCGATGGTGCGCCATCGCAAATCCCCACGCTTCCCACCTAGAGTGAAGTCGATGGTGCGCCATCACAAATCCCCACGCTTCCCACCTAGAGTAAAGTCGATGGTGTGCCATCGCAAATCCCCACGCTTCCCACCTAGAGTAAAGTCGAAAGATTGCAAAACTTCCACGAGGATTGACTGATCATCAAATTTTGAGGTGATTTTCTGTTTTGACCCATTTGACCCCAACTCCCCACCCCCTGGGACATGAACCAGTGATCAAATCCAATAGTTTTACATATTTCATGCGTCCCCCAATGTAGATTACAAATACAAAGTTTCATTTAAAAAATTTTTTAAATATGCCCATAATTGCATTTGGGGGATTTGACTTTCTGAGCCCGCCCCAAGGGGTGGGGGCTAAAATGATACTGCTCTCGCACATTCTTGCCATGTGGTGATCATAATTACTAAGTTTGGTGAATTTCTGCCCAACCGTTTAGGAGGAGATAGCATGACAGACACAGCCGATTACGATATCTCTTCCCTCTGCCCCTTCGATTTTTAATGAATTTAGAATGCCATCTCAATCCAAACATCACCATGGAATGTTGCTTTTCTCAGCTTGACCTCTTTTTCCAACAAATCAGAAAAAAAAAAAAACAAAAAAAAAAAAGGATGTTGAGGTGGAATCCAATAAAAAATTTTAAAAAATTAAAACCACAAGGTAGGAATGAAATCAAAACACGACACCGCAATCCTTTAAGGATTGCCATCATGACATCTCTTGACATTTTGTCACAGGTACAATGTGGCAATAGTAACAATTGTTTATTTATTTTGTATGTAGCCGGTGGCTGCTGGTTGCATCATTGCTGGGAGCACAGCCCTGTCGCAGATGCCATGCATGCTCCCTGGAGGTCAGGGCAGGAATTTGTAATGTGTTCATGGTGCCACCGAGAGCTCGCCTACTCTTCGTGAAGGACATCGTGGGATCTTTAACATCCAGCAACTAGAACGGCACACGGTAGAGAGCATACCTCCGCCAGGCTGAACAGTTTACGTTTTATATCCCACTGATAGGCCAGATCTGCAAAGATGAACTGGTTACATTTTGGGGTTGAGGTCAAAGATCAAAGTGTAACATGTCTACACTTGAGAACAGCTGAAGGGATCCAATTTAAACTTGGTAATGGATGTATAATAATGTGACATGGGCATTGAGGAAGTTAGGAGTGGAGGAATGGTTGATCAGAGTAGTGATGGCAATGTACGAGAGAGCGCGCACAGCTGTAAGGACGAAGGACGGGAACAGTAGTGAGTTTGAGGTGAAGGTGGGAGTGCATCAGGGGTCGGTACTAAGTCCACTACTATTTGTAGCTGTGATGGAGGTGCTGGCTCAGAACGTAAAGGAGGGTTTGCCGTGGGAGTTGTTGTATGCAGATGATCTGGTGTTGATTGCGGAAAGTATGGATGGACTGAAGGAGAAGATGAACAAGTGGAAGGAATGTATGGAGACAAAAGGTCTGAAGGTGAATATCGGAAAAACGAAGGTGATGGCAAGTGGTAAAGCATGTGGTGAGGTGGAAAGAACTGGGAAGTGGCCGTGTGCAGGAAGGGTGTCGGAGTGAACTCCATTCAATGCACAATGTGCGCTGAGTGGGTTCATCAAAAATGTAGTGCACTGAGAGGGTCATTAACCAGTGTGGCAGCTACATTCAAGTGTAAGGTGTGCACAGAGGGAGCTGCAGATGGAGGAAATGTTGAGTTGGATCTTGGAGACAGCGTGAAGCTGGAAGGTGTGAAAACATTTTGCTACCTAGGAGACATGCTGAATGGAGAAGGTGTATCAGACTCGGCAACGGTTGCTAGAGTGAGATGTGCATGGAAGAAGTTTCGGGAACTGAGTGGCGTGCTGACGAAGAGGGGTGTGTCATTGAAGCTGAAGGGAAAGGTGTATGGTGCATGTGTGAGAAGTGTTATGATTTATGGGAGCGAGGATGAAAGTCATGTGTTGTGTTGAAAAGGTCATGTGTCATGACAACAGGTCAACACATGACAACAGGTCATGTGTTGAGGAAGGATGAAAGTGACTGGTTGAGAAGAGTGATGGAAATGAATGTAGAAGGAAGTAGAGGACGTGGAAGACTGAGAAAGACTTGGCTAAAGGTGGTGGAAGAAGAAATGCAGACAAGGGGGTTAACAAGGGGAGATGCAGAAAGTAGGGCAAAATGGAGAAGATCGTCATGGGGCCCGCAAGGCTAACCCACGCTCTAGCAGGGAAAATGGCCTTAAAATGCCTGTTGTTGTTGTTGTTGTTGTTAATAGGCCAGATCTGGATCCGAACCTGAACAGAAATCGAATCTGTTTGTTCTTCTCATCTGCCGAACCCATCCACCAAGTTACCACAACACGTCCACAACTGTTTGAAACATATATATATCTGTAGGAGCCGGGCTCCCACGTCAATCAGAAGAATGGACGCGACAAAAAGCTGGAATTCGTCAGAGTTTCTTTATTGAAACAAAACAACTCGGGTACTCTGAAAAGCCCGTTTATCGGGCAGCAATATACATACACATTATCCCTGAGCGTTTGCCCGGGAAAGGCGAGAGGGGGCGTGGCCGGGCGTCCTGGCCGCGGCCTGGCAAGTCGAGGGCGGGCAGCCCGGGCGTCCCGGCAAGTCGAGAGCGGACGTGCCCGGGCATGCCCGGGCATCCCGGCCGAGGCCTGGCAAGTTGAGCGCGGGCCTGCCCGGGCGTCCTGTACGAGCCCGGCATGGTGATCGCTCCGCGTCCTTGTCTACGGCCTTGGTAGGTGCAAGGCGATTGTGTAAACCCAGCGGTAGCCGCTACACACGTCCCCCCAGAATCGACTTGCACCGGCAGGGTCAACTTGAGGGGGGTCCTGATGACCCGGCCGAAGCGACCTCTGGCGGGTCGTGGGGGGGGGGGGGTCCGGTGTGGTGGTGGGCGGTCGAGTGGGGGGCACCGTGGACGGGGGGCGGCCTCACCGCGGCGGAAGGGCCAACCGTGGCGGTTGGTCGATGTCCACGTGCGCCGGCTTGAGGCGGTCCACCGCAATCCGGTCCGACCTGCCGCCGATGTCGATGACGAACGACTTGTCGTCCCGTCGCAGGACCCGGAAGGGCCCGTCGTACGGCGGCCAGAGTGGCCCCCGATGTGCGTCATGACGCACAAAAACGTACTCCGCTGTGCGAAGCGCTGGGGGGACGTAGGACTGGGGGTCACCGTGGTGGGATGTTGGCACGGGGGCAAACCGTCGGGCGGCCTCCTGGAGGTCCGAGCGCTGGTGAGCTGCGGACCAGGGACTGGTAGCGTCGGGCACGAATTCGCCCGGGACGCGTAGCGCCTGGCCGTAGACAAGCTCGGCGGTGGACGCCCGGAGGTCCTCCTTGGGGGCCGTGCGGAGGCCCAAAATAACCCACGGCAGCCGGTCGGCCCAACCGCCGTCTTGAAGGCCGGCCATGAGCGCGGCCTTCATGGAGCGGTGGAATCGCTCGCACAACCCGTTGGCTTGGGGGTGGTAGGCCGTAGTGCGGTGGAGCTTGACCCCCAGGTTGCGGGCGACCGCGCCCCACAGCTCGGAGGTGAACTGCGGTCCGCGGTCTGACGAGATGTCCGCCGGTGTGCCGAAGCGGGCGACGCAGGTGGCGATGAAAGCCTGCGCCACGTCGGCGGTGGTGGTGGAGACGAGGGGAACGGCCTCCGGCCACCTGGTGGTCCTGTCCACCATGGTGAGCAGGTGTGTGAACCCCCGTGATGGGGGGAGGGGGCCCACCAGATCCACGTTGACGTGGTCGAAACGTTGTTCGGGCACGGTGAAAGGTGCCAGCGGGGCCTGGGTGTGTCGGTGGACCTTGGCCTGTTGGCAGGCTGTGCAGGTGCTGGTCCAATCGCGGACGTCCCGTCGAAGGCCGTGCCAGACGAATCGCGCCGACACCAGCTTCTGGGAAGCTTTCCGGCCCGGGTGGGAAAGGCCGTGGAGGGAGGCGAAGATGCGGCGTTGCCAGGTAACGGGCACGATGGGGCGAGGCTGGCCTTGGGAGACGTCGCAGAGCAGGACAGTGTCCGCGAAGGGGATGTCGGCCAGGCGGAGGCCCGTGTCCGCCGCCCGGAGGGCTTGCACCGTGGTGTCGGTGGTTTGGTCCGCCGCCATAAGCGCGAAGTCCACGCCGAGGTGGACCGCGTTCGCGCTGGCCCGAGAAAGACAGTCAGCCACGGCGTTGTTTTTGCCGGCGGTTTTGCCGGTAACTGATGATGGCAGACGGGACACCAAGTTTAACATCCATCTGAGGGACGGCACACTCGTCCTGCCTGCGATACACCAGGACGACAGTTTGCAGCTGAGCCTACATTCAAATGCAGGCTCGCCGGTTTAGAGGCGAGTCGTGTTCATGAGGACACCAGTCATCAATATGCCTCGTTGGCATTTCTCAGCTCTTAGATGGGTTATTGAAATGCCTGTTTGAGGTGAAAGTTGACATCTATATTTGCTTCAGTGACCGCTTTGAATTCACTACAACAGCTCCATATCACAGGCTGTCGTTTCCCTTTTGAAATGCAACTTTCTATTTCTGAGTTGCTAATTTTATTCGCAAAGACATATCTGCAATTTTAATGAATGGGATTGGCACAGGTGCTCTCGCTGCAGGTCGACAGGCTGAGTCATAATCGTAAGGCGCAGATGAAGCAGTATGACATCCTTCCCCAAAATCATCTGGCCCTTTAATGTCCACACTATTGATTGTTCCTGTGGCCTTGAGCAAAGCAGCAGCTTGCTCTTTGGCCATTTGCAAGTCTGTTGAGGAATCACGTGGCTCAGTACAAGACTGCAGCAAAGACGTTGCCTCGTGTTAGCAGAATATCAGTCTCTTAAAAGGTTCCTTTAGGGAACCCTTGCACCTTGCAATCCATAATGCCTTGCAATCCATGGCAGAGTTTACGGCAGAGTTTCTGTTCCATGTAAGCTTAATAACCCCAACTTTTTAAACCACATTCACGTGGTGACCCTCATTGACGTTGGCAAAACACTTTAATCTCCATTAAAGGAGATCTCAGTCCCACCTGTCAAATCTCAGTCCACCCTATCGCCCCGGAAGGATCGCCAAACACAAACAAACCCACCTATCCATTTCCACGGTCAACCAGCGGAAGATGGTGCTCATCGTGAACTTCTCAGCCTCACCATCGGACAAGGCCTCTATGGGGCTGACCAAACAGCAAAACTACCCGACAAAGCCAGCCAAAGACTCAGCGTCCTCTGTCATCCCATGTGAACTATTCACGGCGAATAAAAAAAACTTTTGTGCATAGCTCAATGGAGTACTGCTGTTGGTGTGGAGTAGTCTGCTTAATCGAATACTCTCGGATATTCTGGCACCTCTACCATCATATCAATCTCTCCGAGATTCTGCAGGATCCAAATCTCTCAACATTGTTGCCATCTCCCATAAAGAGGGAGAAGCACAAGCCTGGTGCTGTCATATCACAGAAAGACCTCATATCACTCTCTGAAGACCTGGACAAAATCACAGACTGGTCAAACAAGTGGAACATGTCTTTCAATCCTGACAAATCTCACACTCTTACTATGTCTCTCCGAAAAGATCGACTGGACAACCCTCCCATCTACTTTCTCAACAATCCTCTCCAAGAAGTTCTGTCGCTCAAGCTTTTGGGTCTCACTATCTGCCATGATCTTTCTTGGGAAAACCACATTTCCAAGCTGGCCTCCAAAGCCAGTCGCCGACTGGGCATCCTCCGTCGTGCGAAGTCCTTCCTAGGCACACCTGAGCTCCTCACCACATAAAAGGCTTTCATCCGCAGCTCAATGGAATACTGTTCTCCCCTATGGGCTGGTGCTCCTGCCTCACACCTAGCTCGACTTCACGCTGTTGAAACCAAAGCTTTCAGAATCATTGGAATCTCCCGCGATGAAGCTATCTCTGAGGGCCTTTCACTCACTCACCGCAGGCAGGTAGGTGGTCTTTCTGTCTTCTACCGACTCCTCTCCGGCCTTGCACCCCCAGCTATCTCTGTGCTCTGTCCCCCAAATATTCCTACAGGTCGCACAAGATCTGCCAGCAACCCTCTGATGGTTAAACTGCCGAAATCTTGGCTCTCTGGTCACCTTCACTCTTTCATTCCTCTTTTCTCCCGCCTCTGGAACAAACTCCCTCACTCCCTTCAATCCCACTCCTCCCTCCAGGTCTTTAAAACAGCTGTTCACCACCATCTCTTATCTTCCCCCATCCAAAACCTTGATCTTTTCTACCCCCACTAATTCACCCCAGATCCACCTTGTTTGAAATTCCAACTTTTTTCCTGGACGTCCTGGCAGTGTCCATATGTTTTATACCTCTCCCACCCCCCCTTCGCATGCCTCCCCCTCAAAGCCCTCTCCCTCCCACAGATCTCTCGATGTCTCCATGTCTCTCGGTCCCTGCTCTCAAATGTTATGTTTGTGTCCTTCCCCCTCTCTCCCCATCTTGTCTACTGCTCCCGATGTTATTTGTTTTATGTGTCAGTTTGTCTTTCTGTGTGATTAATGTTCGCTCTTTCACGAGCCTCGATCTTGTATACAAAAAAAAGAAGAAAAAAAAAGGATGGTGGATTCTCCGTTACCACCGCTCCTCCGGTCTTGCTCCCTCTGCTCTCTCGGTTCTCAAATCCTCCAGGACACAGTGCTCTTCCAGTACCCCCCTCCCGGTAAACCTCCAAAAAACACTGGTTCACCACCGACTCTTTTCTCCAATTTGTGGAAGTGTTTTCCGGAAGGAGTTGAATCACTCCAGATCTTCAAATTGGCAGTGCACCACCATATCACGTTATCTTCCATCCCAACCCGCAAACTATTTATACTCCAATTACGCAAATCTAACCCAACACTTACTTGCAAGTTACTGTTCTCTCTCCCTCATTGGTCATTGGCCTGCCGCACTGTTAGCATGCTCTTCAACGAGACGAGACTTTGTATACAAAAAAAGAACAAGCGTTACGCCAAGGTCCCCCGTCGGTGAAGTGATGAGTTGACAAAGTGGAAGATGCAAGGCGGCCATCTTGGATTTTGACGTGGCAACTCAATTTTCAATAGCGTTCTTCCTTATGTGCAGATACACCCACACACCAGATTAGAAGTTGGTACTTCGCTTATTTTTCAAGATATTCCACTCACAAGGTTCAGACATACATGGCGTCAGACATACATGGCGGCAGCCATCTTGGATTTTGACGTGGGTTGCACCCACACACCAAATTATAATTCGGTCCTTCACTTACGCATGCACGTACGGACACACGGACAGAAGGGAAAACCATAGTCCGCCTTTCGCTCCGCGGTGCGACGGGGGACAAAAAGAAAAGAGAAGAGCCGCACCACTTGTCCCCCACGGTCCGAGCAGCACCAACCGTCACAAGAATCACCACCCGAGTTTGTATAAACACGTAACACACGGACAGGAAAGCGTGTCCTTACTTGTGTAACGGGTGTACTGCCACGGTGAGACGTGAACATATAAAGTAGTGGCTTTTAAATAGTTCACTCACTTCTTAAACCACCACTTTTCCAAAAGTTCCTCACTTCGTTCGAGCATGTTGGTGCAGGCAAAGTCTGAACCTTCACACAGAGACTCCATGATCTCTACAAGACGAGTCTCACTGCCCACAAAACGGTAGGGGGTTGAGGGAGGACAAGGTAGAGGGGAGAATAGGAACCATTTAAAAAACTGCAATGTTAAAAGTTTCCTCTTCTTCATGCAAGCCCACTTATTGTGTCAGAACAGCAGGAAGTGCGGGCGCACTCGCACCTGGAGTGATATCTGGAAAGTCTTTTCTCCTCCCATGCTGTGTTACCACCACCAAAGTTTTTCTTTGCTGTGTCTTGTATTCGCTGGAAGATTCAAAGAAAGATTACATTTTACTACAACCAATAGCACAACCCGCAACAAAGGATGATATAACAACCCTCAAAAACAGAATATGCAATTACACAAAAAACTTTCAGGACCAACACTGTAAAATATCAAGCCCTTCCAAAAATATAGGAACGTGGGCCCTGAAGCTCACCTGGATCAGGAGCAACAATCACTCAACCACCCCGCCCCCACAGAAGTATTCCTTCAGGTCACACAAGATCTGCCTGCAACCCTCTTATGGTGAAATTGCCAAAATCGAGACTTTCTGCTCACCTTAACTCCTTCATTCCTCTTCTCTCCCGCCTCTGGAACAAACTCCCTCACTCTCTTCAATCCCACTCCCCCCTCCAGGTCTTTAAAACAGCTGTTCACCACCATCTCTTATCTTGCCCCATCCAAAACCTTGATCTTTTCACCCCCATTAATCCACCCCAAACCACCTCCTTCAAATTTCGTTTTCTTTCCTGAAATTCCCAGTAGTGTCCATGTTGTTTATCCCATGTACCCCACCCAGCCCTCTCCCTTCCACAAATCTCCCGATGTCCCTGTTCT